>NW_009232905.1:20862-41011 GCF_000690835.1 Fulmarus glacialis
CTGACCAAAGGGATATTCCATACCATATGATGTCATGCTCAGCATATAAAGCTGGGGGAAGAAGAAGGAAGGGGGGGACGTTTGGAGTGATGGCGTTTGTCTTCCCGAGTAACCGTTATGCATGATGGAGCCCTGCTTTCCTGGAGATGGCTGAACCCCTGCCTGCTGATGGGAAGCAGTGAATGAATTCCTTGTTTTGCTTTGCTGGTGTGCGCGGCTTTTGCTTTGCCTATTAAACTGTCTTTATCTCAACCCACGAGTTTTCTCACTTCTACTCTTCCAATTCTCTCCCCCATTCCACTGCGGGGGAGTGAGCGAGCGGCTGTGTGGGGTTTAGTTGGCGGCTGGGGTTAAACCACAGCATCATTGTGCAACCATTGGTTTGCAGGAGGATTTTTGCTCAGAGAACCCTGACAAAAATGATAGGAAATACCTGTTAGGAAAGAGTAAAAAGTGATCTGGCCAATCAGCTGAACAGGGGCTATGATAGTGCTGCTCTCCACAGGGGAGGCAGGAGAGCTGAAGATGTGCTTTTCTTGAGGATGGAGCCAATCCCCAAAAATATATTAAGCCATACAACAGAGGCCAAAGTAAACAACATCCAGCAAATAATTGCCATTGTAGATAAAGCTTAGTTTTTTCCTTTGCACTTACTAAATTCTATCCTCTTGATGGTGGGCAGCCAAAGTAACTAGCTAGAGTGACTATATTTTCTTCAAACTTCAGCCATTCAAGGAACTATTCCTGGTTAGATGAAGTAGTACAAATCTGTACCACAGCAGGTGGAGAACAAAATGTCTGCTGGTTCTTGCCAAGGTTCACAACAGAGGCTTGGAGATGATCTTCTCACAAGGTCTGCTTGCTTGTCAGCAGGGGTGGTTGGTGCTACTGTCGCTGAGAACAAGCAGCTGGCTTATGCACTGTTTTTCTTTTACTGTTAAGGGGAAGAAGGTACTGACACTGAAAGAAACAGTCAAAAAGGCCCATTGATCACATTAGTTAAAAATTATTGTGGTAAACTAGCATTGTTTTGTATCTCTCAGCCTCTGTTTGTAAAGGACATTTAGACTTGCCTCATAGTGACAATAGGTTCTCCATGTTTTTCTCCCTAGCAGCTGGTTGGGCATGTGCAGTCCCGTGGGGATGTAAAGCCTGGCAAAGTTTTCCATGTGGTTTTTAGTTTTTCTCCTGACTTTCTCCACCATCACCAATCCAGAAAACAGTAATTAGAAATAGCAAGATTTCGAAGGCTTTTCTAGATCTCATCTCTTTTTGGGAACAATCTCTTTGGTTGGAAATACTCCATTACTTTCCATGTCGCCAACTGGAAAACAGTGAAACATCCCTGAGCAGCATTTCTTCAGTTACGTTGTACATAAGCTATTCATCGATTGCTTTTCTGCTAAAGAAAGCTTTACAGCAATGCCTGTGAAAAGCCCTATCATGAACGAACAGTTGCACAAAGAAGCTTTTATTAAGCAAGATGTCAACAGGGATTGTTGAAGTCACAGTAAAATCTGTGCAACCACCTCTAATTGCAGCGAACCTAGATGTGCAAGCAGGAAAATTCTCCCAGCAGGAGAAGACAATTTTCTTGCTAGTCTGCCTTGACAGCTCACTGTTGCTTGAGGAAATGGAGCCAAGCTATCACTTTTAGCACTTCAGCAGGTGATTCACCAGCAGCTGAGTCATCCCTGTCCAAGGCTAGCACATCCAAAACCCAGGGAGGGGTAGACGGCTGGGGAAAGGAAGCACAACAAACCTTCCTCCACTAATTCATGTCATCTGGGAGTGACAGCCCATAGGCCTGCAGCTTTATTTGCAAAATATTGTTTGCAGTTTTATTACAAAGTGAATAGGGGAAAAGACTTAATTTTATTTAACAGCTCATGATCATTACACAAACTGTTGTTCTGGATTCAGCTTCAGAAAACAGGAAGCAATACTCATAAGATTGGTTTGTCAGGCTTTTTTTGCAGACTTTTGTTGTTAAGAAGTCAAACAATTAGACGGGAAAATTGGAATAGAATCCACTGTCATGCACTTGGACTCTTTTGGTGTTAGAGGTCTCTCTGGTGAGCCACAGAGGATGTGAGCTGTTGCAGAGTCTTGACTCATCACTTTGGTTGGTGGTAACCCAGGCTTACACGGGAGGTCTCTTGGCCTTAATGTTGATAACTGAACAGAAAAGCAACAATCACAAATGGTTATCTGTGAGCAGATGCTGCGGGGTGCCTGTAGCTCACGTGTCCCAGTGCTTGCACAATCACTTTGCTTAAGTGTGAAACTACATAAGACCAGTCATTAACTCCACGGAAGCTGTTCCCTTTAACCTGCTGGGTTATCAAATTTGATCAGCTTAGTGAAGGATCCAGCAAGTGTGAGAACTGGCAGAAGGTTGAAGATGAGACTGTCCCCAGGCAAGGGGATGGGGTAAAGGGAGCAGGGTGTCCCCATTTGATAATGGTGAGCTGTTAGATAGCTCAGCCCTAGAATTTAACTCACCTTACAACGTTTTGTTTACTGATCTCAGATACCACTTTAAAAAAAAAAAGAAAATCAGTAAAAATTAGTTGCTTTCCATCTGCTGCAACCAACAACTAAACACCAAACTTTGCAAGATAAAGGTACACAGTGGATTATTCATTAACCCACAGTGCAGGAAAAGCAAATTTGCAGACTCTGTAATGCTTTAGAACACTTGGCTACAGTCAAAATATGTCTCGAAAATCACTTTGATCTGTAGCTTCCAGGGAGAAGGAGCATCCACTGCACTTCCACTCTGACCATGCAGCCTGGGTTGAAAACAGAGTTTCTACCATCAAGGGTGGAGGTGAATGGAGTGGACACACTTGTCTTCTCAAAGGAAAGGCAAACTTTGGCTTTACCTCAGGACAAGAAAGCTGGACTAGAACTAAATTCCCAAATCTGCTCAGCTTCTGTAAGGGAGCATGAGTGGAGGCAAAATATTCCCATATCTTCTCTCCCTTTTTGCCCCCACTTCCTCAGACAGAAGGAGGAGTTGGGAATTTAGCATGTGGTGCAGGTTCTTGAGGAACTTAAATGAAGGTGTAGAAATATCAGGAGTGTGATATGAAGAGTTAAAGGTCAGGATTTGAGATGTATCAAGTGGTTGGGCATTTCCATACTATGAGTATAGCCTGAGACATACCCAGAGGGCCAACAGTCACAGGGAAGAAACACTGCCTAAAATCACAGCTTTCCAGTCTGAAAACCTCATCTGAAACTCATAATGTTTGGGCCTGGGTCTATGAATACAAGAGTCCTATGGGATGCCACAGGTCTACAACAAATAGGGCACAGACTGCAGTGTTCTCCATCTATGTGCTCTAATGGAACTATCATCGGTGATCGAGGCTCCAGACTGCCATTTGCTGACTTGGGAACTTTGATATTACAGGTGCATGTGAACTTCTAAAAGTTATTCGAGACAGTGAAGTATCTATGGCCTAGGTCTGTTTTTGTTTTGTTTTTTTTTTTAAAAAAGCTATATTTTACATTGGCAATAAAACCCCTCTTCTATAGGATTTTTTTTTTAAGATAAAAACATAGTTCTGTTATTAAATACCAAAACAAGTCTGCAAATATTCTTAAATAATCTTTTTTTCCATTCTGTTCTCCCTTGCTTGAATTATCCTCACGAATGATACTTAGCTTAACAACATCCAAATAGCTTAAGCAGGTCTCCAAGAAGGGGAGAAAAATATGCTTCCAGTTTTGAGAGCTAAAATGTGATTGCTTCACCAGAGGGAAAACATGCACATGACCATACACATGCAGTGAACGCTGACATGTAAATGCCTACTTAGATGTGAGCTGTTTTGTGGAGTTTTTTGTTTATTTGGTTTTTTAGGGGAATGAGGCCTAGAAGTTTGAACCATAAACCATAGGTTTACCTGGGAAACTACCTGTCTTCATAACAGGGTTAGTTATGGCCTCTTCAGAGGTGCTATTAGCTGCCATTCCTTGCACCATTTTTTTCAGCACAGCTGGTAGAACGTGGTCTGTGTGAACTTGGAAGTTGTTTTTCTGCTTTTAGTTAATAAAATCTTAGCCGTCCTTGATAGCAGGGCAAAATTCAGGGCAGTCATAAGGAGCACAGATCTACTGCCAGATGTCATTTTTTTTCTCTCAAGAATTAGGTTTTTGTAGTACCTAAGGAAGAAAAGTACCCGTTATATGATCTGGCTTCTTGGGAATAGAAAAAATTACTTTGGTTTCCTAGTGCTGTCTTTACTGAATCAAAACATACTTTAACTCTGCTGGGTGGCCAGAGGTTGTGGACGCTTTCTTTCAATGTCTATAGGTGAAGCTAGTCTTCAGCGATGCTATTTGCTACACGCCCCAATAAGTTGTTAGGAGCGGATGACACACCTGCTAATAAGCAGGATGTCACACTTGCATCTCTCTCAAACAGCTTTGATTCTGTTTAGCAGAGAGGGAACATTTCAAAAGACTATCTTCATTTACAGCAACTTGTGACATTCTGAGGTTCATTTGGAAGAAGAATGTCTAAACTCCCTGACACAAGCAATGCATTTTCTTACATGTAAGTAGTATTTGATAGTTTAAGTGTTTCTCATCCATCTCTCAGAAGTAAACTTACTCCTACCAGTCACCCAGAAGAGTTCAACACTGCAGCTCAGCCCTTACAGTCTGCTAACAGCTTCTCTCAGATCCATCAGTGAAATTAATGAGTATTCACACAATGTTAAGTTGCTAGCTCAGATGTTTAGGACAGATTGTGTGAATGTGGATGTTTCTCAATAAATCAAGACTAGTTTATGGACATAATGATTGAAATGTCTTTATTGGGTTATATTAGTGGATAATAGTGTTAAAAGAAATAGAAGAGAAATTAAAATGCAATGAGGTTATTGAAGGACAACTAGTTGGTGTTGTTTCATTTATTTTGAAGTGTCCAGATTTTTTTAAGAAATTGCTTTTAGAAGTTTTTGCTCTTGTCAGAGTTGCTAAACTTTAAAAATAATCAAATTGAATGAAAATGTGCTTCTAATTTTAAAAGAACCAAATCAAAACTCCTTTTTAACAAAAACCACGTGACTAGGAAGAAAAACAGTATTGTTTCAGCTTCAGAAACCAGGAAACGATGGCACAGTCTAAGGAATATGTATATTAAGAAACATAAAATTAACTTGGCAAGCAGATACCCTCAGAACCAAATGCTAGTATTTCAAAATAAAATTAATTTCTACCTCACTTTGCTAACAAAAATATTATTCCAGTGGCTGAAGTAGTGACATCTAATACTGGTTTGCCTGATTATTTCACAAAACATCAACTCAGACCATCAAGAAAGATTATTAAAACCTACCTAACAAAACAGAGTAGTCAGCATATGCTGAGTAATAAAGGTAGAAGTGATGGGTTAAAGTGGGATGATGGGCAGTGAAACAAAGGACCGGTGGATGCCTTACTCTAAGAAAAGCCATGTTAAGGACCTGCCTTCATAATATGGTGTGAAATTGTCATTCTGGCAGTTTAGTAAGCTGTGTTTCACACTCAGAGAATGCTACCTACCCAGAAACAGCAGGACATATTAAAAAAATTGCTGTAATGTAAATAAGGGGAATATAAACAAAGTCTTCTTCCTATATTTCTTACAGATCTTTATGCAACTCTTCAGGGGTTTGAGGTGGGGAAGGGAAGGCTATAACCTTTTTTTTTTTTTCTTTCCTTTGACTAAGTCATTTTAAGGTCATTTGGATAAATACTGTGGGAGTCAACATTATCTGTGAGCTGCCTGACAGGCTCTGTGTCAGACAAATCCAAAGCACATGATCTGTAATGTCTCATCCAAGACCCACCGTGAAGATACAGCATATCCCGAATCCCACACACATCTTTCAGTAGAGAAAGTGATATAGGGAGGCAATTTCTGGCAAAAAAAGATTTCTTTCCCATGGTGCAATCTTTGGAGAAGTCACACTTAATTACAAAAAGCGCCCAATTTTTGTGGTTCTCGGTCTTTGGGGATAGAGAGAGATGACTTGCTGTCCAGCAATGTTGAAATCTGTATTGAATATGGGCTTTTGAAAGAAGAACTCTGTGTATGCCAAAGCATTCACTACCCACAAAAGAGTTTATGCGTGTGAATTTAACAGAGTGAATGGTTCCCCTTGTTAGAAACCCCAGAAATTACTGTGAGACTGGAAGCAGCGTGCTAGGACACTTTCTGGTGGTGTGACAATTTCCTACTCCAGCCCCCCTCAGGTTTTTACCACTGATGAAACAGAAAGCAGTGAACCCGGCATACGAATAGCTCACTTTTCTTCGGCTTTCCTTTGAAATTACGATTTTTGAGTTTCAGGGATGGGTTGTGTAGCACAGGGTCGATCCCTTCTCCAGAAACCCGGAGGAGGAGCAGCTCCGCAGTAAGCGCTGCCGCTGTGCTCCCGGGGGAGCCGCCCTCTTTCGGCGGGAAACCTCCCAACGCCACCGGCCCCGCTCCTTCCCCTCCAAAACACTGCGCGAACCAGATAGCTTAGTAAGCACCCAATTATACTGCGCTAATAAAAATAAATTCCTTGGCGAAGAAATTGATTTGGCTCATTCTAGTTCGATGAAAAGCGGTTTAATTAAGTTAAGTCAATTTGCTTACCTAAAATTTGCTGAATATGTTCTTGCAACGCCACATGTCGAATGTCCTTTTAAAGGTTTGTGCAAGAACATCTGTGAACCTGCTGTGTCAGAAACATCTCATCAAAAGTAATTAATCCCTTACCGAACAGAAAACGATCTTTCTTTTGGGTTGGTACAGAATCTAGCAATGTCAAAGCTGAACTGGAAACAAATCATGAGGAAAAACTTGCACATAAAATCATTCTCTGCAAGTGAATAGCAATTCTAAACCTGATAGAAGATGCAAACAAAAATGTAAGTGAATCCATGAACATTTTAAATTAGCAAATTGCTTTGATTTTAGAGACAGTGTCAGCTTCTTGCTGCTTTACAGAGGCCAATTGGCAGCACTAACCAGCAACAAATGACCTTACTACCACATTCAGAAATGACCAGGCTGCGTTTCCAGACCAGTACAAAATCGGGCAGATCTGTACCCATTTGGGACAAACTGAGAATGAGATTTCCCTGACTCAAGGAGCAGCTGGCTGTTTGCAAACATCCAGCTTTACAGCAGCTTTTCCAGCAGGCCGATCTCCTGCAGCTGCCAACTGGAAGAGACCAAGAGAGATACTGATGCTCTCTGCCAACTCCTGGCTGGCAATTTTTCTACACCGCAGAAAACCAAAGTGTTTTGTGAAGTCTTCTTGTCCCACAGCAACCCTAAAAGAGCTGAGGTGTTAAAGTATTTATTAACATAATTGATTCTCAGGGTTTTGAACATTAAAATTTAAAGGGCAGAAACCTGAAAACTGCTTTAAACACAAAGGTAGGTAAAACCTACCAGTGAGCCTTTTCAGTGCTTTTTCTACTCATACATGTGTTCTTGCAGCACTTAATTGCAATGTGATCACATCTAGGACTAAAGAGACTGGCACACTGTCAAGAAGACTATTTAAACTGCCCAGCTGGAGATGCTAGGAAAGTGTGGCTCCTTCTAGGTTTTATCTGCTTTCAGCTGCCTGCCACCTCGAGAATCACAGCGTACTCACAGCTTTGAATACCTAAGCCCCCTTTTCAAGCACAGAAAGCCTTGCTTGACCTGTGACAGCAGCTGTGGCTTCAGCATTTGCTCCCTCTCTTTTGCTGCTCAGACACCTTACATTGTCCCTTCCAACCCAGGGGCACAAGTGTAGCTGCAGCTGCACAGTGAGGTGCCCGGGGATCCAGCTGGGCTGAAAAACACTGGTCCTCCCTTTCTCCCCATTTTCCCTTCACTATTTTGCAGCTAGACACATTCCCCAGGCTAGAGCCCTGCACCAGCACTGGCAGTGGGGATCACAAAGAGGCACCAGCTGGAGGGCAGGAACAAGGGACTTGGAATGGCAGCTGCTGAAGGGAATCACTGAAAACATGACCATCAAGTAACACCCTGCAGAAAAATAAATTTCCTTCTGCTCACCCACACACTAGCTGACTTCACAGTCACTCCCCAGGGCTGATGGAATGAAATGTTTATTCCATAAATCCCAACAGTGCCAAGGTGGGGAGAGACACCCATCAGCACTGCCAGCACCAAAGTGCAAAGCAGAACATGAAGCACCAGGGACTTCTGGTATCAAAGTGTTTGGCACCCACAGGCTCTAGATGTCTGAACAGAGACAGCCACAGGTGAACAGGCCCTGAGGGATCTACATTTTAAATTTGAGAGTCAAAGTGATTCCTCCATCCTGTATAGGACCAGCCCAGGATCTTAAACTGTCATCTTTAACTTATTTAAGGAACTGCTTTTGTTTACATGTCAAGTAGAAGAATACTAAAACAGGGCATTTCTTAGACCATCAGCAAGATCTGTTCCAATCCATTCACCACTAGGAAACCTATAGCCAAAGTACTGAAGACTGATATTGCAGTCTACTGCACATCCTACTTTAGCATCTGTCCCTTTATCTTCATTCCACCCTTTTGTTGCTTATACATTGAAGCAAGCATGTATTGCTAACATATTCCAGTGCAGCAACTTCATTCAATTCCACTATTTAACAAAAATCAGGAGAAAACACCACAAAACTCCTCTCACTCTACTTTTCACATGCAACCACATTCACTGATCACTTCAACAGCTGTATGCAACTCTAGAGCCAAGGACTGCTCAGGGGTCCATGTTTCAAGGCAAGAAAAATTGAGATTCACATGTGGCACAATAAAAAAATATTACCAGCAGGCTATTTCTGTGAAAACATTGCAAAATCTTTTTTGACAAAACAGTTGCAATCTTTTATCATCAATGAAAAGCGTTTAAATTCTTCACAAGCTTATGGATGTTTGCAAGCTTGAGCTGATGCCCCCTATTTCTGCTATTAGTCTAACTTTGTCTTACAGCTGTGAATTGCTTTTAGTATATTCAGTGAGTACCTCTTTTCTATCTTGAGCATAATCTTTCTTGTTTGTCATTATAGACCTTCTTATTCATCTTACAATTGTTTTCCGTTTTGGAACAACTCTGAAGTATAAGTGCAGTTTTTAACCCATTGATACAACACAGTACGGTATTATCTATACACAGAACACTGATTTTTGACAGACATTAATTCAATTTTATTGTATGAATATACAAAAAAATTCTGACCCCTGACCCATAAAGTTCCCAAACCTTATAGTTTGCAGCTATTTTAAACATCATCCAGCATTCATATTCAACTGCTTTTGCTGAAAAGCAGTTAAAGAAATATTTTATTTTCTTCCGTTCCAGTAACAGTAAATTTAAAAAGAGGGTTGCTTTTTTTAAGATTGTTTTGTTGATTTGTTACTTTCTATTTTAAATCTACTGATCCATAGCACACGTGAAATGGTGTTTTGCAATGACTGAAGGTGATTATTCTTATTTTACAGGGCAATAGATGACATTGATATTCCCTGGCACAACAGACAGGTTTTGTGCCAGGAAATTGTCACATGAAGTGTTAAAAACAAAACATAAACATGGCATAGTTAAGGTGCTGAAGTACAGGAATTTAACAGCACCTTTCCAAAAGCAAAGGCTGACTTTAAAAACCTTTAAGAAAAAAAAAATACAAAGTGTATTGGAAAAGGTGTAAATTTAAAATACTGAGCAGTGAGAGATACACATAAAGAACAGGTAGTCAAAGATGCATGCATTTCTGTTCCACCAAGGCTGTTAAGATACAGGATGACCTCTTTGCTGGAAGAGAATGAAATAAGTAGTACAGAGAAAAAGCTAAAACAGAAGGCAATATTTGTGGTAATGTTTACCATAAAAGGGTAACAACATTTTCCAGGTAAAATAAAAGAGTTTGGCATTAACAGAAAATGTTTGTTACATAGCAGCTTCAAAAGGTGACTCATAGCTTGTATCCACTGATGTGACCCAGAAGAAATACAAAATAGAAAGAGGAGGCAAGTTATTTTTGAAAATGAAAACAATGTTAAAGAAAATAGCAGGGATTGAGCAATTTTCATTTTTGTTTCAAGTCTGTGTTCTGCCAAAGTCACTTAAATATCAGGAAGTGTTTGCAGTGCATAGCTGTTTATCAAAGTAAAATAGGTAAAGACTTAGCCCAAGGGTAGTGGGACTTTTAAGAGAGAGTAATGATTGGAAGAATAGTGCAATGCAACACAAAACCTAGTTCGCCAACAATCAATGTTTGAATTTAAAACAAACAAAAACATAGCAGGTTGTGGAATAGCTCCAGATAGATTTAACTAGATTAGGGTTGGGGCTCCAGACAAAATCTGCTCAAACTGAATGTTGCAAAAAAAACCACACAGCCCCTGAAATAGGGAGGCTGTGAATATGAATAATCCTTTGGAGTATACAGGACCTAGAAGTTATTGCAAATATCACATTTTACTTAGCAAAAGGGGAAAAAGTCTAGATATAGAAAACAATTCTCAAAATTAATTTTAAAAGAACGTTCTTAGGAAAAAATAGACGCCTAGCTTCATTGACAATGAAGATTTTATTAGCTTTAAAAAAACATCACCAAAAGAAACCCCTGTCCTATTGATGGAAGAGCCATGCCACCCAACTTTTCTGATTTTGTTAGATACTACATAATAAATTAAGGAATTACTCCCACAGACCGCATTTGGAGAAAGCTTTTCATATTAAGTGGCCCTCATGTCTCTCCTCAAAAGAGATTTTCTAGGGAAGGAACTGCTAACAATAACTAGGCCATCTGCCACGTTACTTCAGAAACAGAAAGACATGAAAATCTGTCTTAGCTTTCAGCCTAACCAACTTCGGTGTTATTTTTGCTGTTTCTCCAGTGCCACAGCTGTATACAGCATTCTACAGACTAATACAAAATAGCAGGTTGCTGCTCAAAGAACTGACAGCCTGAATTAAACAGGATGCACCACCATACAAGAAATGACACTGGAAAGCTTTTTTGAGAAAGGCTACCAGAACTTTAAAAAATAAGGGAGATGCTTTCACTAGCTACCTAATTAGCATTTTATATAGATACACATGTAGTCTTTGAGTTTGCTGCTAGAGTAGCCTTTTTTTTTTAATCACAAGGAATTAGCTACAGAAGTACATTTTTGGGTTGGAGGGGAAGATAGTGTTGTAAAAAACAGACACTTAAGGGAAAAAAAAAAAATCAGTTGTATAATGCATATATGAGGAGGGAAGATACTCCAGCCAGAGCTAATGGAAATTAGCTTGTGAAAGAGATGACTAGGCAAAAGGCAATTAGGGAGGATAAAGCTGTAGAATGAAACCTCCAAGATGAACTTTGAACCTCAGGCATGGATGGTGATCACAGTTACAAGACAGGGTGGGAAGCAGTGTAATTGATAACAGCAAGAAAGTAACATAGAAATCAGGAGATGAAACAGTGTTGTACCTGAGGAAAAAATCCAGAAAAATAATGTACTAGGGGAACAGTGTCCACAGGGCAGAGTATAGCATCAGTGTGAGGAAGACAAGAGTTTGAGCTTATTGAAAGGGATGCTGAAGGGAGAGACAAGCAAGTTGCAAAGGAATTTCAAGTTAGCTGCATTCAGATAGCAGCTCAATTGTCCAAAAGGAAGTAGTCATGTGTAATTTGAGGATCATTACATTGAAGGCCTTAAAACTGAAAGGATTTTGAGACAGGAGGCATCAAGATAGAAACCTAAGGGATGGAGAGGAATTACTTATTCAAAATCTGATGAGTCTTAATTACTACATACATGGTATCATATGTATAAAAAACATACTAAGGTTATTTTAATGATCCACTGCATTCAGTCAGTATAAATGCAGTACTTTCCTCTTAACGTTTTTTCTATTAAAAAAATTGTGAAGTAGTATGCTTGATTTACTTTTTACTACTTTAATACTTACGGAACTATTTCTCCAGTTGCCTCAAATTCTTTCAAGAGAATAAAAGCCTGCAATAGTGTACTATTTTTCCAAACTTTTTTCACACTACGATTACTTTTTTCACAGCTATTTTGGAAAACTGACTTTAAAGATGCAAATACTTTCAACATGAGTTAAGGACTGCCTCCAAAGGCACTAGAGCAGAGTAACATTGTATACTCTACATTCATCCTAGCTGTTCTGCAGAAGTTTTAGGGAAACCTCCCCTATAGGCATGCCCTTGGTCACACAAGTGCAAAAGTTTTTTTCGGAGAAGACCATGAAAAAAGACTCAGAGCTGCAGCATATGCAACTCCCTGCCTTTCAAAGCTTCAGCTATTAAACCCAAAGAAGTTTTCAGGACCCTAGAGCTAGATTACTTTCTTCTAACACCATCAAGAGCACAGACACATCCCAACTGCAGCAGCAGAAAGCTTCCAGAGTGAAACATACACAGGCCCTGCGCTGTAGGGCAATGGGAAAGGTAAGATGGTAAAATATACAGATGGGAGTCTGGACATTCACCTGGGCCTGGCAGAAAGCCTGTAGCTGCTGCTCAGTGCTCAGCTGTGATCAAACGCCACCGTGAAAAATACTCTTTCAAGGACCATATTCCAAAGCTTCTCAGGCAGCACAGAAACCTCGTATTTTCCAGCAGTGACTTAGACTCTTGTCCTCCTCTTCTGCTTATAGTGTAGAGACAATACCAATCTTCCCTTTCTCCTGCATGAATTCTGCTATCTCTGTAAGAAGAGGCTAAAAAAGCTCGAAAGAGCCTCCAGTGGGTGGAGTGATTCTGTTTTCATACAGTCTGTTGTGCAACAGCACCATCCAGCTGTCAAAAAAATAATGAAACATTAATGCCACTATCCAGATTTGGTCCTTGTACCACAAGCAAAATGAAGAATTACACCTATTAAACAAAACAAAACCCACAGGTCTTTCCCCTGCTTCTGAATTAGTTATATTGGTCCATTGTGTTATGTTTTCTGGGTTAGTGCACTAGAGTGTGCTTTAGCAAAATGAAGAATTCAACCCAGTTTATTTTTGCCCAGGAAGACTGGCAGGCTACAGCCTACCTCAGTGTTTCAGTGAAGTGTGGAATATAAGCTCCCAGGTATGAGGAAAAGACCATAATCTTTGGCTCACAACCAAAGACAGTTAATCACAGTACAAAAACTAATGGAAAAAACTCAATCATTTCATACATAAGAGTATGTTTTAGCTATCGTAACTAACCACTCTTGAGCTTCAGTAGTGAAAGCAACAACAGCAACCTCCGGTGAGGGGGAAAAACAATGAAAAGTCAGGCTTAACTAATGGATTACTCTTGAGAGGCATTATGACAAGAGGAAGAAAACTTCCTGCTTTCCAAGACTCTTCATAAAGCTGTGTTCTTTACCAGTAACTGTAAGGCATATGCAATGGAAATAAATTAATAGATGGCATTCCCTACAACAGATGACTGATTACCTGAATTAAATCTACAAGGTCACTGCTTAAATTGCCCTCAGTTCACTAAACTCAATTTTGTCGTAACACCCCCAGGGAGCTTACCATGTGTGTCCACTGATGATCAGGAAGTCTAATATTAGAATACCTTTTTTGCATTACATGTGCCTTAGCCTGTCCTGTGATCCCACATTCTGGCATTGTTTGATACTTGAAAGCAGGGAATGCATCTCCTTTTCTGACTTTCTGAAGTTCAGTACCAGTTCTTTACAAAGCAATACAGGGTATCTATTAAAGTCTAAAGATAAGTCAATCATCCTTTAAAAGAAAAAAAAAAACCAGTAGAAACTTTCCAAGTAAATATTGGCAGAAAAAATCGTAAATGCAACAACCACCTAGGAGAAAGGGCATTTCTACACTCAAAGAAAACTTGAAAGGGAAACCTAGGATAAATGAGATGACTTTAAGGAACTTGAGCTTATGCAAGGAAGAATCAGCATAATTACATCAGAAGAGATGCTGGTTTTCTTGCACAGAATTAAAACATACAGTAGATTTTAATGTAAGCCCACAACATAAGAGCACAGCAACAGGCAAACAGCAAGTACTAGAATAGTAGCCAAAGCCACAGCAGCAAAGAACTTGCCCAAAGATACAGCAGACGTGCCAAATGACAAACCTGTGCCAAGTGGGAGAGAAGGTGCCCTTAGACAAGCAAGGCAGCAAAACCAGAATAGTCCAAAGACGTAGCCCTAAGGAAAAGGGGACAACACTCCCCAAAACCTGCAGATGAACAAGATCAAATAGAGGCATGGCCAATGAGGAAGTGTTATGGCTAAGTTTGACTAATGAAAGCAAGGAGTTCTCCTCTCACTAAGACAAGGAGAACAGAGAACACAAGACCTACAAGAGGAGCTGTATTAGAAAGTCATTGCAGGACCTCATCAGATCAGAGACAGAACAAAGTTACTACCAAAAAAAATGTTGGAATGAGAACAGACCAAAATGCTCGAATCGGTAAAAAGGAATTGGTGCCAAATGGGGAGAAAAAAAAAAACCAGGAAAGATGGGTATGTAGGAGCGTATTGGAAGAAGGTGGCAAGGAAGTGGTGGGCAAGAAAGAGCCTTTGAATCTATAATGAAAGTTTCCTCTCTGTTCCACAAAAAAAAATTTCAAACTTTGCTGACATTTTTAAGTGCAGAAAAAGTAATTTAAAATAAAGAATCTGATGATCTTGATTGAAGAAGATCTTGCCAGGAACTGACTAGAGAACTTGTGACACAGCTTGGAAGCTGCACAGCTATGCTCAGAGAACTGCATACTCCAAAGGCATAGAGTTACACACTCATTCCAGTAACAGAAAGGGTATGATCGATCCATTTCAAAACTCAGATGCATAAGGAGAACAGACAGAAAGAAGAGGAGGAGGAAAAGCAGACCTCCATTAGTTACTAGTCAGGTCAAGTAACAAGAGGAAAGGTGGAAACAGCATAAAAATCCCACTAAGCATAGAAATAAGCCTCCAGTGGAAAGAAACAAGACAAGCCAGACAGAAGGAGAAACAGGAAGCCATGAAGTCTTTCCAAAACAGTCTAAATAGAGAGACAACACTTTTACACCATCCTCCATGAGGTCAGCCAGAGTTCTGCCAACTTGATCGCAGTAAGTCCTAAAGGATTTCACACGGAACTTGAGCTCATGACAGTGGTTTTTCTGTTTTACCACAGGGTGCAAGCTTTTAAGCCAGGACACCTGAAGGTACTAAAGGTAAGAAAACAGTGTTTCCACTAGACAGCAACCTGTTTACACTTACTAGTTGTTCAGTTTAGTTAAGGAATCAATCTTACTTAAGATTAGAGTACCTGTTCAAACTGAGCTTTGTAGTCTTGTATGAGTAAGCATTTCCAAACCCAGGGCTTCAGCTGTCCAAAGAGTCTTAGATAGATGTACTATAGTTAAACCTGCCATGTCACTCAGAGTATATGTTTACATGTCTACAAGTCCCCCTGCCTCCCCACCAGCAAAGTATCTATTTACTATCCACAGAAGGTACTATTCAGTTCAGACCCGAGGAGTTCAGTTCTATCTTCATCAACCTCTCTAACCTTGTAACAAGCAAAGCTTGTGGATCTGATTTATTGCAAGCTTCTGCTGTCACTGCAGTGGCAGACACAATGACAAGCTTGCTGGATTTGGGATTTTAGTTCATGAACACTCTTATTTAAACCAGGGACACAGAATACAAGTCATGTGAAAATAGTGATAGGATCACACATGATAAATCCAGAATATTAGGCAGAAGAGCTGGATACAAGAAACACATTGCACATACCAGTCTCTCAACCTGCTCCATCCTTAAAACTACACTGCAACACTCACCAGCCCCCTCTTTTCAAACAGATTTTCTGTGAGTATCATTAATTTTACATTTAGCATTTCACAGCAAGTTAGTTTCTACTTCCAAAGTTTCTAGACATAAGCTGTATTGGTACCCATGTCTTCCAGTGAGAGGCCAAGTTCCCACAACAGGGAATATGAATAAAACCAAGAAGTTCTATCCTAGAAAGCTCACACGTTTCAAAATTTAAGAGCTTATTTTAATCCAAGATATGGCAACTGTAAAGTCCAGTTCATAAAAGGGCAACTTGCTGCTGTTAAGTCATCATATGTACAGTGAAAACAGTCAATCAATGCAAGTTTCTAGTCAGTAGGCCTTCCCCATTGATTCCAACATTTTCTTTCTCTCTTCTGCTGATGGCATCTCCGGTTTCACACCATTTCTTCTCCTTTGCATCATAATGTCATGCTGAAAATAGAAGAAAGTGACCATGAGAACACAGATTTCTCAGAAGTCTCTGCCTCTGAGCTCCAAATGAGTAAGATTCTTTAACAGAAGTACTGTTTATATATCAAGAGCCAGATACTCTAAGTCTGATTAGCTGATAGCTAATTTACCTTGCTGCTTCAGAAGACAGTGAAATTACAGTATTCCCATTACACTGTATAAGACTAACGTGCAATTGTCTGTAAATAGTTTTTTGGTAGTTTGTGCAATTATTTAAAGACTAAGCTAAAAGACTTTTACTACTATGGCATAAGGAAAGAAAATAGCACAGAACACTTTAACTGCACATGGTTCCTCATGATACTTTTCTACCGTAAGAGAGAAGGAAATAAGGACACCACCAGGTAAGAATGAACTCTTCCTAAGCTTTGTCTTAGGTTGAAGTAAATGTGACCCAAACCAATGGAAAAACAGATGAACTTATCTTACCTCAGAATTTTTTCATTATATCCATTTAAAACAGAACTTATTACTAGAAATATCTGACTCAAATTCAGAGGGAAACATATCAAGTACTGCAAGAACACAGACTCACAATCTACAAGGGTAAACTTAGGAGAACCAAGTGAAGTACTTTAATATACATCTGCTTAAGTCTTCCAGCAACGCATACCAAGACTACCTAGGCCTGTAAGTCACCATAAAAACAGTAGCAGTCTGCACTAGCTAAGCCTGAAGAGTTCAGAAAGCAGTGTGTCAGAAGTAATGTACTTAAAGCCAAACATGGAGTAAAATTCAGAAAAACTACTGCGCTTACCCAGAATTTTCTGCAGCTTTTGTACTTCAAAAAATAAGCAGTACACATATCCTTGTTATAGTTGTTGTCATCCATACATTTTCTAGAGGCATCTGTTTCCTTTAGTAGGGAAAACATACTTCAGAGCTGAGGAAAGTTACTGTACTCAGTGACTAAAAATTCTAACAAGTCCCAGAATATCTATGAAGACAGGAGACAGCTTCTCAGATGAAAGAATACTATCAAAGACAGTAGAGGAACATCTATCACAAAGGATAATCAGGAATTCCAAGCAATGACTTCATTTAGAGATAACAGACATTAGTACTCTCTAAACAGTAAGGATAGAGTCCACGGAACAGTTGTTTACAAAGATGCTTGGTACAAACCACAGAAGACACTTAAAAAAATCAACCAAGCTTGTCTAACCAGGATTTCAGGCTCTGGTTTTAAGGACAGAAAATTGAAGATATTGCTATTAGTTGTATTACCCCTATTTATGCGGAATTACTGGTTGTTATTTCACCCTTACTGTAACAGATGATTTTCAGCTTTTTCCCATCTTCAGACTCTTTAAGAAACTTTTTATGCAAAATGCCAATGCAAGAGTGCTATCCATAAAAAAATCCTCTATAAACTGCATTATTTAACATTGAAACATACACACAGAAATCCCAATTTGATCATCTTACCGCTACGCATGGATTTATATCATGGTCTCTAAGCTGTTGTGCATGCCTGGACATTCTAGATAGACACTCGTACCTTGGCTAGAAACAGAAAAGGAACACGTTAAATATCTACTTTTAATAGCAACTCAGGATTAAGTCTGAACTGCAGCATGTCATAAAGGCCTTCCAATAACACACACAGTTTGGTTGTCTTAAAAAAAAGAAAAACCACCACCACAAAACTACTTTTGCAAAATGTTATTTCAAAAGCACTAACAGCAAGACAACTCAGGCAAGTTTAGCCTGTCACCAAGACTGCTTACTCCCTGATAAATTCCTGCAGAGAACGGAGCCACTGCAGTGACTCTCATACCAGCCTGTGATATTGTTGCGGAAGTGACCATGTCTAGGAGAAACAGCTCCATAGAAGCTGTTCACAGCCAACACACTGTAGACACTTCAACTAATAGCATGGGGGAGCAACATACAAGTAAACTTTTCCAGCCTTGTGCCTACTCCTTAGCTGGATCACATCTGTATCTTCACTGAGCTTTCCCAGGTGTAATAAGTGCCCAACCATCTCCTCTGTTGCTGTATTAGATACTTAACAGAAAAAGAAATGGTTTCACCGCAAGGAGGGACCAGATCCACTTACACTGTGTATGACAGCCCGAATCACATTTTTCACCAGTTTAGTAGTTTGACACCGATTGTAGGAACTGTAAGCTTGAGAGACAGAGTTCAGTGCCAAGAACCTACACTGATCCAAGATGATGACATCAACATGAACAGCAGACCCTCCATTCCCTTTACATTGCCTCTGGCACACATATGGCCATGCAGGTATTTGTTCCAAACAAATACTAAATCTAACCAAAAATAAATTAGTGTTGACCAGATGACTGTTTGAGCCAATGCAAGCAGAAACACGGGACTGACGAAGAGAGCGCTCTATGCCGCAAATTAAAGTACAGTTGATTAAGGAAACTGTGAAAGAACATCCTTGCTTGATCTTGTCAGGGTTTTTTTTTCCTGAAGACATTGCTACTAATTCTAAACTTAAAGCTGTTTCTGTTCACATTAGAGATTGATAACTGCAAGTCTGCAGTAACAAGCCAGTTTTGCTTGATATCAACGAACAAAAATCAAATGCTGCTCTTAGTAGCTCACAGACAGAAAACGATGTTTTAGATGAAGGTTCTTCTCTGGGCAAGAGTAAGCTATTCCAGGTGAATAAGACTTAGGTTTTACACCCTATGCAAGTATACTCTCCTGGTGCTTGCAATATTTTTTGCCTTCCACACAATCGCTTTCTTCAAATGGGCCTTTTAAAGAACAGCATCAGGAAACCCTTCCACTTTCTTTTCAGAACTATCCAGTGTTTAAGTTAACTTTACAAGCTAGGCAAATGTTTGCTTTTTTGTGGGCACAAGAGGATTTTTGATCAGGCACTTCCAACTCAAATGGAAGTACAAGCATGTAGAACAATAGCATCATCTAGACTTCAAGGAAGGAGGGGGTAAAAGAAGTAAAAGAAAACAAAAGCAGGATACCACAATGCCTCATCTAAGTCAGTACTACAGACACAACGTTTTTAGAGGTTTGTTTGTGTCTGTGTTACAACTCTGTTTCATTGATTATTAGAGGTGTAAGTACCACTTAAGCAGACATGCCTCAAGGTGTACGGTATTAGATTGACTTCAGCCTTACTCTTTCAGAGTATTCGTGAGTCATAGGATGTGTTAGTGTTCATTATACAAACTGCAATTAACATTTCCAGTTTGATTACACTACCAGAGCCTGCAACCGTGCCCAGTTTAAGGAACAATCCACACAATACATTAAATACCTACTTAATGAACAGGCAGTTCAGGTTCTCATGAAGCTGCTTAGTTCAGAGTAGACAAATGCTTAAACATACTCAGTACTACCAAAAAGGTCTGATAGCTCCTGCGCGTATTCCTCCCTCCCCCCCTCTCCGAAGTACTTCAGGATTTGAAACACTATCAGCTAGAAGGGCAGGCAGGTCACACCGAAACGCTGCTGTGCGACTGAATGAGCAGTCGAGCAGGAAGAGATCTTTCCCCCCAGTTTTCGCACAGACACAGGTTTCCCTTCCTGCTTTCAGATTACAGGTCTGAGCCCAACCACAACCAAAGGCTTGTCTATTCCACGGTTCTTAATTATGCTTTAACACATTAACAGTTGTAAACTGTACCACAGAAAAAAACATTTGTTGCTAGCACTCTTTAACCGTAGGGCTTTTTTCAGTTCATAAACCATCAGGATATTTTTCCATGGGCTCCCTCCCACTGAAAAGTGTTTGGCTTTTTTAAAATGCATATATACATACAACATTGCTAATTATGCTGCAATACAGACCAGCTTATTAAACCTTAAACCCTGGCGTGAAGGCCGTATAAAAATCCTACGGATTTTATTGCTTTTACAGCAGGACAAGCGGGGGGCG
>NW_009232906.1:0-811 GCF_000690835.1 Fulmarus glacialis
GGTGGGTCTTCATGTCGGGGCGCAGGTGGCGGGCGTAGGGCACCTTCCAGCGCTCCTCGGGGTCCAGCTCGCTGTAGAGGGCTTCCCGGCTGGCCAGCAGGTTCTGCTTCCGCAGCTCGCTCGTCCGCTGCTCCCACACCGACTTCGAGGACTTCTGGTTCTTCTGCTGCTCCTTCCTGCAGCGGGGAGCCACAGCCCCCGGCGGGGGAGCCTGAGGGGTGCCGGGATGGAGCCGGGGTGGAGGCGGGGTGGAGCTGGGATGGAGACGAGGATGGAGCCTGGATGGAGCTGGGGATGAAGCCGAGATGGAGCTGGGATGGAGCCAGGAACAGAGTCAAGGATGGAGCCGAGGATGGAGCCGAGGACGGAGTCAGGATGGATCTGGGGATGGAGCCGGTGAAGGGGCAGAGGATGGAGCTGGGGATGAAGCCGAGATGGAGCTGGGATGGAGCCAGGAACGGAGTCGAGGATGGAGCTGGGGATGGAGTCGAGGATGGAGCCGAGGAAGGAGTCAGGATGGATCTGGGGATGGAGCCTGGGCTGGAGCCAGGGACGGAGCTGGGATGGAGCCTGGGATGGAGATGGGAATGGAGCCGGGATGGATCCAAGGATGGATCCGGGGATGGAGCCAGGATGGAGCTGGGGCTGCGAACAGAGCTGGGGACAGAGACGTGGATGGAGCTGGGGATGGAGACGTGGATGGAGCCAGGATGGAGCTGAGGATGGAGCTGAGGATGGAGCTGAGGACGGAGACGAGGATGGAGCCAGGATGGAGCTGGGGATGAAGCCGAGATGGAGCTGGGATGGAGCC
>NW_009232906.1:893-1401 GCF_000690835.1 Fulmarus glacialis
GATGGGTCCAAGGACGGATCTGGGGATGGAGCCTGGGATGGAGCTGGGAATGGAGCTAGGAATGGAGCTGGGAATGGAGCTGGGGCCAGGGACAGAGCTGGGGGACAGAGCTGGGGACGGAGACGCGGATGGAGACAAGGACGGAACCAGGGTCGGAGCCGGGACGGAGCTGGGCACACGATGCACTTACATGGTGACGGACATGTTGGCTGCGGAGAGCGGGCTGACTTCGGCCACCTCCTTCGCCTTCTGCAGCGCCAGCTTTTGGTTGGCGGCTTCTTCCTCCTCCTGCTCGTCCTGCAAAGCCCCGCACTGTGTCCCAGCCCCGAGGCCACGGCGATGGGCAGGGGCAGCCCCTCCACGTCCCCGGCACCCGTCCTCACCTTGGTGAGCTCCTGCGCGTTGGCGAGGTTGTCCACCGCAATGGCCAAGAAGACATTGAGGAGGGTGTCTGGGTGCCCCGTCAAGGCAAAACAGGTTCCAGCACATCCCCCCGCCGGACCCCCCA
>NW_009232907.1:0-253 GCF_000690835.1 Fulmarus glacialis
GGGGAAGACGAAGGGGCGGGAGTGCGTGCCCTCCCTGGAGGAGATCCTGGTGCTCATGCGGCGGCAGGAGATGATCTGCACCGTGCACTGCCCAGGGGTGCCCGCCTGCAGCGTGGCCATCAGCTCCCACACCACGGCCGAGGAGGTGAGGGGCCGTGTCCGGGCCGGGCAGGGGACTTGGGACATTTCGGAACGTGGGGCTGGGTGCCATGGGAGGTGAGGGGCTCCTGTGGGTCTCTCCCAGCTGAGCCAC
>NW_009232908.1:0-213 GCF_000690835.1 Fulmarus glacialis
CCTGGCCACGGGTGCCCGGGGTGGCCCCGAGCCC
This sequence comes from Fulmarus glacialis, assembly GCF_000690835.1. Classification (NCBI taxonomy): domain Eukaryota; kingdom Metazoa; phylum Chordata; class Aves; order Procellariiformes; family Procellariidae; genus Fulmarus; species Fulmarus glacialis. The sequence goes on from NW_009232908.1 coordinate 35, forward strand.
GGCCCCGCTCCAGCCCGGCCGCACCCCGTGATGTTTGAGCTGTCCCCAGCCTTGTTTAGGACGGCGCTGGGTCGCATTTTGGGCGAGCCAGTCTGCCTGACAGGGCTGCGGAGGTTCTCTAGTGTCTCGTAAAGGGCTTAACCCATCCGCCGGTGTTCGTGAGACTCGCTGGGGGGGGG
>NW_009232908.1:256-632 GCF_000690835.1 Fulmarus glacialis
AAATGGGATGGAAAGGTCCTGTGGGCTCAGACGCCGTGCGGGGAGGGTGTCTTCTCATCCCGTGTGCACCACGGGATGGCGTGAGCCTCGTTTCCTTGGAAAACCGGGCTGAGGAGAAAGAAGGTGCTGTCTCAGAAGGAAGAAAGGATGATTTAATGACTGGGGATATTATGTTGAATAAAAACACCCAAGACCCCAAATGTTAAAAGTTATTCAGGAGTTTAACTCCTCTGAGAAGTCCTGCGCTTGGCTATAGGTGCTTAAATTCCACCTGATCACGGAGGAGGGTCACGAGCAATTCCGATGCTTCGGGGTGGACAATTAGGGAGCCAGAGCCATTTGCTGGTGAAGGAAAGGGAGCTCCAGAGGCCCCCGG
>NW_009232908.1:698-2550 GCF_000690835.1 Fulmarus glacialis
TGGCGCGGGGGGCAGGGGGGGGGAGCCTCTCCAGGTTTCTTGCGCTTGCAGATGCTGATCAGAAACTTGAGCCTGTGGTCGGACTTTCTGAAACAGCCACCTGGGCAGGAAACGTGAAAATACCTGGGGTTTAAAAATATGTTGGGAAAAAAAAAACCCAACCTAAAAACAAATAAACCCAGCCCAAAATCCCAAAACTGGGAACATGAAGAGAAAAGGGAGAAGTTTTAAATCCCCTCCATCGGGTGAGTTTGGAGGGCAGCAGTGCCGTGCTTTTCTCCATCCCTCCTTTTCATCCCATCCGAGGACCGCACTCGCCGCGGGGTGTTTGCCTTCCCGTGCAGGGGAGAGGGATCAAGAGCATCACACGGCCGGCTCCTTTTCTCCCCACGAAGACAAGCAAAAAAAGTGTTGTTCAGTCACCTTTTTCCTGCGGGGGACTTTACCAAGCAGCACGAGCAAGCCCCGAGGCTAGGACGATGGTCCCCATCCAGCTGGGGTGCCGAGGAGTTGGGATTTGAGAGCAGCAGAGGGAATGTGGTCTGGTGGTTGAAAAAAGGTGATTTGTGTCAAAACACCTGGATTTTATTTGTGGCACAGGGAGGGGAATGTGGTTTGAATGCCGCCGCTCCCATGCAAGAATCGTAGAATCGTTAAGGTTGGAAAAGACCTCTAAGATCACCGAGTCCAACCGTAAGAAGCACCAGCTTGTGCGAAGCTCGGGGCGGGGATGAGCAGCGCCGGGGTTTTCTCCTCGTCCCTAAAAACATCCCATCTCTTTTTCGAAGGCCGCGGAGCTTTTGGCCACGATAGCATCCTGTGAAGAAGTCCCACAAGCGAATTGTGTTAAAATATGTTTCCTTTCACTCAGTTTAAATTTACTGCCCGTTGTTCTCCAGTGTTTATTGTTGCTTCTGGAGAGTTCCTCTCTGGTTTGGACAGTAAATCCGCTGTCTTTTCAGAGGGTTTCTCTGTCCAAGAGCTGCAGCACAAGGAAAGAATTAGCAGCTTGCCCTGGGTCCGGATGCGGAGCTGTTGCTACTTCACGCTGCTGCTGGCGGTTTTGAAGATGGTAAAGGTGAATATTTTTCAGCCCGTTGAAAGAAATAGCAACTCCGAGGGGAAAAGCTGCAAAGCAAACTCGGCGGAAAATTCCTCCTCCGCCAAATTTTCTCCGCGCGTGCAAAATCGTCGCCTCGGCCCCCGGCTTTGGGGCTGTGGACTTTCTCCTGCGTGGGCTTGCGGTGGTGGAAATGCCAAGCGGACACCTCGGGTGGATGAAACAAAAATCCTCATTTTTCTTTCGGCTTTTCCCGTATCACCGGCCTTTGAGAGATGCTCTCGTGGCAGCCCGAACGCCCGGCGCCTGCGCCTCCTCACTGGTGCCAGCCGGACCGGCGGTGCTCCGGGACCGGCGGCGCTCCGGGAGTGGCCATGCTCCGGGACCGGCCTTTTTGGGGCTGCCCACAGAGGGATGGGCAGCAGAGATCGTCCCCCCGGCTCGGCATCCCCCCCGGCATCGGTGCTGCTCGCAGCCGGACGGTCCCTCCCGTTTGCTGCTGGGAGGGGAAACGCGCACCAATGTTGAGATATAATGATTCAAGCAGCAAATGCCATCCCGGCATGGTTTGTCCTTGCAAAGAGTCTTCCTGGTGGGAATTTGAGAAAAAAAAAAAAAGGGATTTTTGCTGCCCTTCGTCTCTCCGAGTCTCCTGCCAACGGCCTTTCCTGGGCTCCCTGTTGCTTCTCTTCCCTGGAGAGCAAATTGTGGGTGTCAGGGGGGGAAAAGTCTCCCCGTTCCCATCTCGGCTGCCCGAACCAGCGCCGAAGCCACGGAGCCCGATGCGCGCTG
>NW_009232908.1:2625-3077 GCF_000690835.1 Fulmarus glacialis
CACCCACACGACTCAATGAACCCCGAAAAAACAAGCGTGGGAGTGAGACCGTCAGGGCTTGTTTGTTGTCGGAGCGTGGTCTGAGGAGGAGGTGAAGGACGCTGGGGTCCGGGGGGAGCTCCGGGCGCTGGGGTGGGAGAGGAGCAGGAGGAGCTCGGTCGGTGCTGGCTGCGGATGCTGCGGGTGAATTTGGGATGATGGGAGGGGAGAGAAAGGTTTGTTTTTTTTTTTTCCCCATGCCCAAGTCGAGGCAGATAGGAAGCTATTTTGGGAATGGCTTTTCCCTCTGCCCGGGTCTTGGCACGGGACACCCTTGCTTTAAATGCAACGTTATCGCTGCTCTTATCTGGCCGCTCGGAGAGAAAACCAGGAAAAAACCCATACCTGCGGAAAAATGAACTGGCTGGCTTTCTCCCTCTCGCTGCAAAAATGGGGTGAAATGGGGCTGGGGG
>NW_009232909.1:0-336 GCF_000690835.1 Fulmarus glacialis
AAGTGGGAGTACTGAAAGATACGGGGGGCACAGGTCAGGAAGCACGCCCTGGGGTGCGCAGCCCCAGGCACGCTACCGATGGGGCAGAGATGCTGGGAGAGGACAGGCGTTGGAGCCTCAGCACCTCCGGGAGCCTGGAAACTTGGCGGTTTTGGCTCAGACTGAGCCAAAGATGGTATAACCCAGTTCTAAAACTTTAGGGGCTGAAGCTTTACAAATAGGTCCTAAATGTTTGCCCATGGCCCCAGCAAAGAGCTGATGAGACAGGGAGGAAGCAGGAGCTTAGGAAGGGAATGTGGACCCTGTGCCAGTGAGCCGGAGAAAGACCCCATAGAA
>NW_009232909.1:350-5578 GCF_000690835.1 Fulmarus glacialis
AGTGACGAAGTAATGCCAAAAGAGGGAATTGCCACAGCCCTGAAGGGCCGGGGGCAGGATGGGGGGACTGGCCATGGGGCTCAGGACCGGGGACAGGAGCGTATTGAAGGAAGGGAGACTACTCCCTGCTCTTCAGGGAGGTGTGGGGCAGGTAGCTCCCAGGGGACCACAGGGGTGTCCCAGCTGTGGTGAGATTGGGGGCCTGTGCTCAAAGCCTCAATCCCTAACTTTTTGGAACTGGAAAATACCATCTGGGGCTCAGTCTAGGCTCCTAGAGGGGCTCAAACAACAGAACCCATCTTCTCCCTAGTATACCCCTAACTTAACTCAAACTCTCCCTTAATCCAGGGCTGATACCAAACACGCAGGGCTAGCAAGCTATTTCCGCAAATCTCGGCTTTAACCAGCTTTAGTTGAATGCAGCACTACAAACTTGCCGCTGGCTCAGGGCAGCGCATGAGGCGGACACAGGTGGGTGACATGGAACTTCATCGCAGCTGCAAGGACCCAGCCCTGCCCTCAGCTGTGCAGCACCCACACCCCTGGCCCAGCACCACACCCCCGGCCAACTGCTGCTCTCCTGGGGCTTTAAAAGGGGAGTGCGGTGCCATGCACCCCTCCCCAGGAGAGCTCTGTTGGCAGTGAGCGTGTGGGCTGAGCTCTGCACATGCCCCAGGAGGGGCTGCTCTGGTGAGGTGAGCGCATGCATGCTGTTGGGAGCCGTAGGGCAGCCCTGCTGCGTGGGTGACTGCAAGTAAGTGGGCGCGAGGTGCCCGTGGGCTGGGGACAGAGCAGGAGACGCTGGGCACGGTACTGTGCTTACATGGGAAGCTGCCCTGGCTTCTAGCACAGAGACCATCCAGCTCCTAGGGACACACAGAGTACTCTGCGTGGTGGGGATGGACTGAAACCGTCAGTGCAGAGCTCAGTGCAAACAGAGCCCCAGTCAAAAAGAGCTTTGATGGGAGAGGGATAGCTAAAGCAGACGAGAGGGGCGTGGAGAAAGCAGCCGTGTACCTCCTGTAGCCCATTTGCTCGCAGGCTGCTTTTGCCAGCACCAGGTTGAAGTGGTCGTGGCAGATGCAGGACCAGGCTCCGGTGTTTCTGTTAAGCACCTGCAGGATGGATCTGTCTTTGGAAACACGGGCTGGAGACAGACACAAAGTCAGCTTTGTCACAGGTGACTTTAGCAGGCGGAGGCTTGCTGCAGCAGCCCAGCCCCTCCAGAGCTGTAGCAGGGTGTCTGGACTCACCACCAGCTGGTGGCCCCTCAGGGACCCACTGGGGACAGCTGGCCTCATCCTCGCCCTGCAGACAATCCACCTGCCTGTCACACACCTGCTGCAGCGGCACCAGCTTCAGGGACTGTTTGCAGAAGAAGTAGTGGTAGTCCAGATAAACCTTGACTAGAGGGAAAGGGGGAGCTCAGCGCTGAGCTTGTGGTGCTGGGCAGGCTCAGGGCTTGCGCTTGGGGGCTCAGCAAGAAGGTGGCAGAGCCGGTCCCAGCTGAGCCCTGGGTCCAGAGCTGTGTTTGCCGAGCCCTGGCTGTGCCCAGCAGCGGCAGGAGGAGTGAGGAGAGGAGAGCAGGAGCCGTACCCAGGAACCCGACCGTAACCAGGCAGGCAAGGCTGAGCACCGCTGCCAGGATGGGGATGCCAATCCGCTTGAAGGACTCCAGCGCCGTGGAGGCTTTGCGTCTTGTGCTGGGACCTGCAACACAAGAGGAGCGTGGCCCTGCGTCGCCAGGCCCAGCCTGGCAGCACGCGCGCCCCCAGCTCCCGTGGGTATTACCTCTGCCATTCAGCCGCTCGGAGGCTAAATCCTGCAAACCAGAGGGGAAAACCAGTTACCGAGCTCAAACTTCAGCCAAAAAGCACTCGGCAGGTGGGAAGGGTCTGTAGCGGCGGGGCTAGCTGGCCCTGTGGCGATTCCCACGCCAAGCGCACAGCTAACGTGAGCAGCCACCCCGGGGAGGGCAGCCCAAAGAGCGGAGGATCAGCTAAGCCTCGGCAGGCACAGAGGCTGCTGTGTCTCTGGCTTGCGCGAGGCCCACCAGGAGGATTAGCAGGGAAGCTGCCCCAACCTACAGCTGAGGTTGCTTTAGAGCTGCTGGGGATGGAGGCGGCAGCGGGGGGTGGCATGTCCTGGTGCAACAACACGTGGCTCTGCTGTCACCCGGGATCACCGGCTGTGTTGTTCCCATGGACACCACCTGTGCAATTCCAGTAACTGGCTATTAATGTTACAGAGCTACTGCCTTTAGTGCACCAGGGGCTTAAGAAGTCATAGGCATTATGAAAGAGGCACTTTCTGATGTGCCAAGAAACCCTGAGTCAAAATACACGCGTCTGCAGGGCTGTGCAAGCCAGACATGTCACAACGGGAGTTATATTCTTTGGCTGGCCCAACGTGGGGTCAGAAACGGAGTGGCACAGCACGAGTCCTCCCCAACAGGCCGCTGGAGCCGCTGGAGAAACCAGCCTGGCCCATGGGAACCAGCGCTCGGGGCGGGGAGGGAGGGCTGTGCTGCTGCTAGGGCACGCAGTAAACACAGTCCCGGTAGCAGTCAGCGCTGCAGCAAGTGATGAAAGGCGTTGATCCCACTTGATCTCTTCAAAATGATTTTCCTGTAATTAGCTTTTTGTATGAGAGATGCCCAACTGCAGTAGGAAAGGTCCCGTGAGCCCCACCAGCCAGCTGCTGCCCCGGTCCTCGGTGGGCGGGTTGGTGCTGGGCAAAGATCAGAGCCCCTTTGCGGGGGTTTCAGGTGGACGTTTCTGTTGCCCTGTTTTGCAGCCATGCTTGTGCCACGCTGTTGAGCTGCTTCCTGGCAGCTTGCGGTTTGAAAGCGTGCTCCTGCCCTGCTGAAGCTGTGGAAAGCAGCACACTTGCTTTGCCTTTGAATGCCCTTCCAGCCCCAAGCGAGCTCTTTTCCTTTGCTGTTGCTTCTGAACTCTACCACGACAGGTAAGACAAGCTTTTTTGCAGGGCCTGTACCCAGCATGAACAGAGGTAAGGAAGATTAAAAACACTGCAATAAACCCACAGGAGCACGATTCAGGAGAGTTTGGGGTTTAGAAGCCTTTGCTCCTCTGGCTGCTGAGCTTCAGCAGCGCATGCTTTTCCCTGGGCAGCAGAGGGCTGGAGGTGATTGCGTTCGTTGTCCTAGCGAGGCCCCTGTGCAATCTCGGGGCTTGGAGGTTGGGGCTTTGAAGAACAGCGGTGCAGTGAGACCAGGGATGCGGTAAGGCTGTGAAGGGGCCGTGCTGCAGCCCGAGGCGGGTAGGAGGGAGCGGTGGAGCCCTCCCTCTCTGGGCCACTGTGTTTGGGCATGTTTAGCCGTGCACAAAAATTCTACCAGCAGGATTTTACAGGCAAGTGCCAAGCTATTATTTGTGGGTTAACACACAAAGATAGCTTGGATTTAATGTGCTGCTAGCTCAGCCGTCGCTGCCCCTTGCCCAGCCAGAAATGTTGCCTCTCCATCACGGCCCTGCTGCACGGCTTGGGTTGCCAGTTTTGGCTGCTCCCCAGCCCCGGAACAAGAAGTGACCTGTGCAGGATCCTGCCCGGTGCTGGCAGAGCTGCAGGCATGCGTCTGTGCCCCAGCAGACAGCCGTCTGTCTCTTTTGAGGAAATGCCAGGGGCCTTTCTCTGAACTGCCGGGCTCATCTGGCACCGATGCCAAGTGTGGGCAAGTCGTGGCGAGTGCCCGGCCCCTGGATGGGCTCTGCACAGCCCCTCGGGTCTTTTTGGCTCCTGTGAGGACACTGCAGTGCTGCCAAGGGATCCCAGCTCCAGATCAGCTCCCAGGGGCACGCAGCCTGGCTCCTGGTGGCAGGGAGTCGGGGACCTGCTGGGAGCAGGAGGGCAGGGTGGGAAGGGGAGCGTGTCTCCCAGACCTCCCATCTCGGCTGCCCTTCCTGAGCCGCTTATCTGCGGCGCCCGGTGCCTGCAGGAGCCCTGGGAGTTTTGTAGTGCCAGCTCAGCTTGAAAAAAAAGTCCTCCAGCGCAGCCAGCCGAGGGCACGTGGGGCCGGTCCTTCCTCATGCTGACCTCTTGTGTCACTGTGGGCCTGGGCTGGGCATGACCCCGATAATGGGATCCTAACGGTTCCCTGCGGGAACGGTCCCAGGGCTCTGGCCGCGATGGCTCCTCCAGGCTGCGCGGCACAGCCGGGGCTCTGCGGCTAAGGGGCCCCACAGCTGCCCCTGCCTGCCCACAGGCTGCCTGTACTTGTGCCCATCATGTTGTCTGGTGCCGGGCTCCTTTCTGACAACCCTGTGCAGGTCTGGTGCGGATGCAGTTGGGAGGGGTGATGCTGTGGTGCTAGCCACCTTTCCACACAGAGAAGGTATTGCCCATTGTCGAGTCTTTTTTTTTTTTTTTTTTTGCGTTTTCTTCAGTCCCTGAACCTCCTCCGTTTCAAACAGATTCACAGCTTGGAGCTGCCCCAGGGGCTGCCTCTCCATGACTGCCCACTTGCTCTCAAAACCACACTACAAGCAAGAGCTGCACTGGTTAAATTCAAAGCAAGGCAAGAGCTGCGCCAGCTCCTGCGTGGAGTGGAAGCACATGATTTCCTGGAGAACTCAAGGCTACCGTAACTAATTGAGCTCCCTTGCTGTATTCTCTGGAAGCATGTTAATGCCACTGTAGCCAGTCTGCACTCCAGCTGTGCAAATGCCAGCCCATGAGCCGTGGACTCCCGGTGAACTTCTGCACCCGCGCCATCTGAGCAGGCTTGGGCAGCTGGGGTGCAGTCGGACTCTTGCCATTTGCCCTCTGCAGCGTGTGGCTGAAAGGCTCTGTGGTGCACTGAGTAGCTGTGCCAGCTGCTCCTGAATGAGGGAAGGTGGGATGTTCCTATGCGAAACCCAGCTTCAAAGGGTGCAGGGGGCTTGGATCTGGGGCTAACTCCTTGGCTGCAGGGGATTTAACCCATGGGTGTGTGTAGCCGTTGCTGCTGTGCAGGGGGGCGAGTTCCCCCCCGCCGGAGGGGACGGTGTCCCAGCGTACCACTGGTGGGGTTTTACGGTGCTCAGTGAGCTGGGCTGTGCGTGGCTGCCCTCTGTTAAGGAAGCCTTTTTCTCCTAGGGAGGGACTGCATGCCAGGCTGGGGTTTGGTGGCCATGGCTTTGCTTGCAAAAGGTACTGCAGGAAGCTGAGCCGCACGTGTCCCTTGTGCTGAGCAGAGGGACCGGCAGTCCCGCAGTGGGAGCTGCGCT
>NW_009232909.1:5835-7680 GCF_000690835.1 Fulmarus glacialis
TGGACGCGGCGGGGGGCAAGGGCCAGGTAGCAGCAGGTCCTTTGAGCCTGGGGCCTCATCGCCAGTCAACTGCTCCTGGCAGGCCTGGGCTGCAAGTGCAGCCAGCGGCGGGGTGTGCGGGGTGCCAGCTGCCCGGGGCGAGGGGCTGAGGGCTGACGTGCGGGGGGGGGCAGAGCGGTGGGCAAAGCTGTCGGTAACTCACCATGCTCATCCAGCTCTGACGTGGTCTTCTGCCTGCAGAAACCCGGCAAATATCCTCCAGTCCGGGACACGGGGAGGCTGTGGGTGCCCCGATACCCAGGGAGCCCGGGCCGGCGATGCTCCCGCTGCCCTGTGCCTGTGCTGCTCTGCCCGTGCTCTGCTAACACTGGGGCAGGACCGCCCAAGCACTCCTTAAAACCCGCAACAGGAGTTGTGAAACAGGAATTATGATTTGTATTGTAATATAACACCGGTCTATCAGCAGCACCATCACCTGCAATAATCTCCTGAGCATCTGCCACTGGAGGGTGACTCACCTGCAGAGCTGCTGTCACAAAATAGCTTATCAGGAGTGAACTGACTGACAGAGCAGGATTTTTCCCGCTCCCCTCCTGATGATAAGAGGAACCACAGCCATCCCGCTCTTTGTCTGTCTCTTCCGCGTTGCACCGGGTTGTTTTTAAATAGAGGTTTTGTAGGTGGAGGAGGAAAGGAGAAGAGTTTACGCATGAGGTTACCAGGCCATTATATGCTCCTGTCTCTCAGGTCACTCAGTCTGTGTGTCCCTGCGCAGCCCCAGGTCGCGGCTGGCAGGCGCTCCTGGCAGCACCCGAGTGAAGTAAAAGGAAAGCGAGGGGGTGCCCGTGGCAGGTTACCTCTGGGGTTGCCATGCAGGCTGGGGGCGCGGGCAGGTGCCCGGCTGTGCGGGACTAGCTGGTGTCCTGGGCAGGCTGTATGAAGTCGTTGCTCCCCAGCGGGCGTGGGGTGCCCAGCTCCTGCCCAGTGATTGTGACAGCAGGCGCCCCGGCAAGCTGGGCAGAGCAGAGACTTGAGTGTGGCCCCTCCAGACTTCCTTACCTGCCCTCTGGGACAAACCTCGCTCTTTCTCCCTGGCTTCTGTCCCTGCTGTGGTACAGCAGCGCGGCGGGCATGCTGACTGCCGGTTCCTACAGCACTGGGATGCTCCTGGGCCGTTTATGGAGGTTTACAGAGGCCTGCTATCCATGCGGATGTGCCGAGCTCAGTGCCGAGGCTGGGTCTGCAAGTGGGGCACCGCGGTGTGAGCTCAGGGATGGCCATGCCCTTCTCCTGCAACCCCTCTGTCCCTTTGCAGAGCAGCTGCCCTGTGTTGGTTGAGCTCATTGATGTTGCACAAGATGGGGCTGGCAGGGGTGGGTGGGGAGAGGGGCTCTTACAGCCCCCGAGCACCTGTAGGCAGGTGCTGAGGCTGCTCGTGGAGCTGTGCACGTCTCCGAGGCAAAGCTGGGCTACACACCCAGGAATAATTGCTCTGGGACGAAGACTGGCTTGCTTTAGCCCGCTGCTGGCAGCACTGCTGGGCAGGATGGGCATTTAGGTTCAGGCGTGCAGAAGCCGCTTGCTCCAGCTGGGCGAAGGCCGGTGCAGGGAGAGGGCTGGGGTCAGGGAGTCTGCTGGCTGCGGCCGGCCCTGCTGGCAGCCGGCTGGAAAGCTTGGCCTTGTGCAGACTCATACTGGAAGTGGTGGGTGTGCAGGATTTGCCGAGCAGCTAATTACCCTCTTCTCCTTTTGTAATCAAGCTTTCCCAACGGTCGGGGAGAGCTGCTGCTGCCAGGTGTGTGCACTGTGCCAGCGGGGAGACTGCGGAGCATCCCAGACCTGCGG
>NW_009232909.1:8235-8492 GCF_000690835.1 Fulmarus glacialis
TCGCCTTGGGACCTGTGCCATCACTGTGCGAGCAGGACCCTGCCTCCTCTGGGGAGAGTGGGCAGCATAACCCGGTAGCCTGACCAGGGATCCTGGCATCCGCATGTGGCTCTGCAGGTAAGGGACACCCTCCCCATGCTGACTGGTGAGGATCCAGCCCCCTCGGGAGGTGTGGGGACCTTGGCAGGCTGCAGTCTCGGCTCCTGCCCACATGGTCCGTGCAATGCCCAGAGACCACGGGATGGAGGGTGGGCAGC
>NW_009232909.1:8577-9651 GCF_000690835.1 Fulmarus glacialis
GCTTGCAAACTGGGTTAAGGGGCTGCTCACAGCAGCGGGGAGCTGGGCAGAGAGCTTGCGTCCCTGGCGTGCCACGGTAGGTCCTGGCTGGGGCAGCACAGACAAATGGCTGTGTAGGCACCTGATGCAGTGTGAGATGCAGCATGGTGGAGCGAGCTCTCCTGTCCAGTCTGAGCATGGCTGTACCTTGTCAGGGAACAAACTGTGGTTTAAAAGCAAAAGCAACTCGAGAGATGGGTGCGGCCGGGCCAGCAGGGATTGGGCAGAGGCTCTGGAGCGAGCTCAGTCCCATGCATCCAGCACCACCTGCGCAGCTGCAGCCCTGTGCTGTGCCACAGAGACCGCCTCGAGGTGTGGGCTGCCTTCCCAGAGCATCCCAGTGCCAGCCCCACACACCCCACGGCCAGGCCTAGCCCCGCTGCCGTGGAAGGGAGAGCAGCCTGGGAGCAGCCGTGGGGTGGGAGGTGGCACAGCGGGGAGCAGCTCTTCCTCCTTTGAGGTTAAGCGAAGGTTTTGAGGAAGCAGCTGAGGTTTGCAGATGTTATGTCACAGTTCCGCGCGCCTTCGGGGTTTTGCTTCCTGGAGTGCGGCTGCGTTTCCAGCCCGTCACCCTTCCGTGGCCTCTTACGCGCGGAGCCCTGGTGTGACGCAGGCTTCCGGGCACCCCGGCTCCGTCTAGGGTCAGGCAGGGGCCAGGCAGGGCTGGCCCGGGGCTCTGCGTAGCCGCCAGCCTCCCCAGGCTACATGGACATGCACCCTGTCCCTTTCTTCTCTGCTGCCCGGTGAGGAGCCATCCCAGCCTCTCTGTCTGAGCCGGGTGCTGCCAGGGCCTCGGGGTCTGCAATGTGCATCATCCCCTCTCTGTCCCGCCAGCTCTGCATCCCGCCCTGCCCCGGCCAGCGTCCTCGTGTGTCCCAGGCATCGCCCCTGGGTCTTGGTGCCGGGACGCTCGCTCCTCGGGAGGGCTGCTCGGGGGCTTGGCTCCTGCCCTGGCTGCTTGCGTTGAGGCTCGGCATAGTCGGAGGCTGTGCCTGGCAAAACGCGCACAAAGATAAGGTTTCCAGGGGGGAGGGT
>NW_009232909.1:9943-10423 GCF_000690835.1 Fulmarus glacialis
GCCCCTGCCCCCCTCCCAGCTGCTGCTCTTTGCCAGGAGGTGGCGGTTGGAGGACACAGCGACTTGGGCACCTTGCCAGGGCTGGACACCCCTGTGCCCAGGGCGTCCCTGCCCCTTGGGCTCCCAGCGCTGCCAGTGCAGCCTCTGCCAGGGTGCCTGTCCCTGCCAGCAGCGGGAGGGCAGGCATCCCCCTTGGGCAGGCATCGCGCCTACCCTGTGCGGGTGGGGAGGCTGGGCTGGGAGCAGCTGTCCTGGGCTGGGGCACAGGCGGTGTCCATCGCATGAGGAGTGATGTCTGCCGGAGCTCCTCTGCTTTCTCCCCTGGGAACCAGTTGAACCGGCGAGCGAGGAGCGGTGCCCGGCCTCACTGCGGCACGGGCGGTGAGGCGGCTGTGTCACCGGGAGAGGAGGGGACGGGCAGGACGTGCCAGGCTCCAGTGCGCACCAGGCTCTGCTGCAGCAGCTCCCCGCCTGGGCTAG
>NW_009232909.1:10540-13460 GCF_000690835.1 Fulmarus glacialis
GGTGGCTTGGTAATCTTCCCGTCCCCTCTGCTGTCTATGGAGCCGGGGCTTGGGGTTCGGCTGCTGCTGTGACTCTGCCTCAAGCAGGGCTGCTCGGAGGCATCTCGCTGGGACGCGAGGATGTCTGCTCCCGAGGGTGTCGGGACAGGGAGTGCCTCCCATGTGCGGCATGGGGCCGGGGCTGGGCATGAAGCCGTCATCCTCCCACCAGCGGTAGGCGTGGGGAGAGGGCAGTTTCGGCAGCTGGCTGATTCAGGGAGGTTATTGCACCATGCTCCTCCAGTCTCGCAGCTCCTGCTGCGTGAGTCACTCCTGCAGCAGACTCCCTGACCTCACCCACGCCGGCCCGTGCCGGGGCCTGGGGTCCCGGGACTCCCAGCTCACCCCTGCCCCAGCAGAAGCAGGGTGCGTTGACTGCCCACGTATCCTGGCCTCCTAAGCCCCGCCGTGAGGGCCCAGTAGAAGGGAAGAGCAGGCTGGTCCTGCTCGTCTGCCACACAACTTGGGAGCTGGCGGCACGATGCTCTGTGGCTCCCCGGGTGTTTGCCAGATCCTGTCAGGTAGAGCAAGTGCTGCGGGTTGCAGGACGACCTGGGACCTTGCTCACTATGTAAACACTGTGACCACAGGGGAAATGTTCTCACTCCACCGGCATCTGTCTAAATTTAGCTGCTGTTAGGTCATCCTTTTCCGCTGCCTCCTCACTCCTGATGCTGCAAGGCACAGCACCTTGTCTCTGTGCCAGGCGCTTGCCCCAAGCACTCCGCGCGGGCAGGGGGCTGACCGTGTGCCGGGGCAGTGGCCCAATCCAGCTGTCCCCTCCTGGGCACAGCAGCCACAGCAGCCCAGAGCTGTGCCCACCACCACCCTGCCTGCATTTTGCTAATGGGCCACAGTGGGACTGACTGGGCAGCTTACTGGTCAGGGAGGCTCTGCGGGGATGCTGGAGTGGAGGCGGGGGGCAATAGGCTGCGCTGCCTGTGAGATGGGCTCACGCTGGAGCCCACTGTGACAGCAGAGAAGGGTCCGGGGTGGTGTTTGCACAGGCGTTTGGGACAGCAGGAGCTGGTAGCAGCTGGAGAGGCGTGATTCGCAGCCCTGTGCTGTACGTTGCATGAGATTTGCTCTGTGCAGGACGCAACCTGTTGTCAGCAGAGAAATGGCTGCCCACGGGCTGTGCTGTGCCTGGGCACCTTGGTGTCCCCTTGACAATGCTGGGAGTGTTGGCTGGTGCTGGGCCATATTCTGCGGTGTGGACGGGAGGGATGGAGGGGGTGCAGAGCTCCCACAGAGGTCCTGCACAGCCCCATCCGTTATCCCGTCCCAGCCCGGTGCCAGCAGCAGGAGGCTGCTCGCCCTGACAAATGCATCCTCTAGAGGGAACTGCCTGTCCAGAAATGGGTCTGCGCGACTGCGCAGGGAGGCTGTGGGGACAGGCCGGGGTATGGCACTGCACGGCTGCGGGAGCCCTGGGACAGCCAGCATCAGTGCCACAGCTGTGGCACTTTGCTGCTCCTCTGGCTCTTCTCTGCTCAGCCAGGTGCTGCCAGGGCATGGCTGGCAAGATGCGCCCGAGTGCAGTACATGCTGGCTGCGGCAGGTGACAGCCAGCGAGTGTCTCCTCAGCCCCAGCCCTGCTCTGCTACCTCCCTGCTCTGCCTGCACTTCTGTTGCCAAAATTACAGCTAAATTGCATGGCTAAACCCTGCTGATTGCCAACAGTTCCCTGTGCAGCCAAGAAAGGCGCTTTACCCCAGAAGAGCATGCATGGGACCAGGAGTGGGGATACAAGCATTGTCAGGGTGGCCAGCTCCCCACCCCCAGCACAATGTGATGGGCCCCGGGCAGGGCCGAAAGCTGCCTAGGCTCTGGGTGAGCTCCTGGCGGGGCCAGAAGCGGGAATAGCAGGGGATCCTGCTTACGGGGAACCCGGGCTCCTGTTTTCAGCCGGTCCCTTCCTGTTTAGGCTGGGGGGAGCGGGGCACCCACACTCCCCTCTGGGCCCCCTTCCCAGGTCACCATCCTGCCCACCAGCTCACCTGGGGACAGCAGAGGCGGTGGCTGTGCGACCAAGATCACAAGTCTCCAGCATGGGACTTTGGGGGTAGCAAAAATCTCCGTGCCACAATGCTCAAGAGCCTCGCAGAGCGCAGTCCCACCATGCCATAGGGACAGCACAGGGTGGAGGGACGTATCCCAGCCCCACAGCTGTCCTGTCCCCCCCAGGGGATGATCAGAACCCCCAGCCTCCCGGAGGCATTTGTCTGCAGAGCCCTTTCTCCCTCTGCTTTACAGGGCAAGAGCCCATCAACGCACTTGGGGTTGTCTTGGGTGTCGGGCTGGCCTTGCTGATCCTGGTGCTTTTTGGCTACACCTTCATCCGGTGGTACCGGAGGCACCGTAAGTACGGGCAGAGCAGGGGGACAGGCAGCAGCAGGGCAGGGAGGGCTCAAAAGAAAAGGGCTGCAGGGCCCGGGATTTGGGGAGCATGCCTGACATTGCTGGTCCTCGGGGGCTGGGGAAACCCGTGCGCAGGGTGGCTCTGGGGCAAGCTGGGGGCATGCAGAGGCCGAGGAGGGGGATGCACAGTGATGCCCCAGTGCGGCTGGCTGTCCCGCTGGCTGTCCTCCCCATCCCCACGCCGCTGAACAGTCTCGCAAAGGCGAGTTCATGGCACTGCATGGCTCTGACTCCTTTCCTTTCCACCTCCCCAGGGTCTGACTTCGTCTTCAACCTCTACCATACCTGGTGAGTGAGGCCGTGCGGGGACCTGGGGCGGGCTGGGTGCTCCCTTTGCACGGTGCCAAGGTGTCACAAACCCTTGCCAGTCCCAAACCCACTGAGCTCTGCTGTTTGCAGGCGCCGCCCCCCCCGGGACAGATGCCCTGCGCTGGCAGGGGCTGGAGGCGGGCAGGCAGCT
>NW_009232909.1:13549-17382 GCF_000690835.1 Fulmarus glacialis
AGAGCACCGGGGGGCGGGGGGGGGGGAGCCGTGCTGGCATGCAGGTAGGACGTCACCCTGCTCCTCCCTGCCTGGCGCGATGGGTGAGAGGGTCAGTCCCCGACCGTGTGTGTCCCCCAGCACAGCCCACAGCAGCAGTGCCCTGAGGCTGCCCTGCGGTGCCTGGGAGCAGCCAGTGCTCAAAAGGCTGCAGCAGTGGGTTCCTCTGCGGGGAGCCCAGGTGAGAGTGCTGTGCCCCAGAGCCTCCGTGCCTCCTTATAGCCCCTGGTCATTGCAGCTTTCCCTGGGATAGTCCCAAGGTTTTTCCTGCAAAAGTCCTCCCCACACCTGTGGGGCATCAGGGGCTTTTCCTGGGCTCTGGTTTTGTTTCCCCCCGGGCAGGCTTTGGTTTGCATTTCCTTCCCCGTGACCCGCTGTCCTCGGCCTGGGACTGGGCCTGTGGCTGGGGGCGAAGGCAGCTCGGGGCTGGGGCTGGAGCCCGTGTGCTCCCTGCGCCGCTTACCCATGCTGCCTCACGCCCACCTTCTGGCAGCGACAAAAAGAGCAACCAAAACCAGCCATGGGGGAATTCCTCTGTTCTTGCTTCTTTAAAAAACAGCCCCTGAATATGCTGGATTTCTACTGAAATTGTAACGGTGCAGTTCCTGTTTGTAAAAGAGCTTCTCCATCTGCTCCCCGTAGCTGCGTTTCTCTTGCTGGCCCTCCCCGGCCACGGGCAGCATAGGAAGGTGCCTGGGGCCGGCTGCCATCCCCGTGCTCATGCACTGGCACAGCCTCCCCTTGCTTCAGATGGAGGAGGAGGGAGCTGCCTTATCCCAGGCTTCCTCAGCATGCATCCTGGAGAGAAAAGCCGCCTTCTCCACGGCTCACAGACACCCCAGCCCTCGGGACCAACCAGCTGCATGCCCAGGAGACCTTGGGCCAGGTTGTTGGTGAACAGGGCAGTGGGAGTGCGAGGAACCAGCTAAAAAAGATGGCAATGAGTCACAGAACTGGATGGCTGGTTTTGTGAAATAGGGGAAAATGCCGTAAGGAAATGAGACTGCTTCAGACTTCCCTCCTCGGTCAAATATCTGGACGAATGTGGAAATTTGTCCTCTGCACTGATAGTGCAAGCAAACACCTCAAAAAGCCCCTGTGGGGCTTTCCCGTGGCTTTCTCATTCCAGCTGCCTTCAACCTCAGCAGAGCAACCGGCCGTGGAAGTGCCTGAAGCACAAGAGCAGCCCTGGCAAAGTGCGCTGCCGCCCTCGGAGAGGGTCCCCCGCCCGGCAGGTGGGGGCTGGCAAGGCACAGGGGCTTGGACTCTTTCTTCGCAAACTGTTTTCTGAGAAGGAAAAGGAAGAGAAACTCAGGAGACCGTGTGGCTGTGTGGGGGGAAACTGGTGAGGACAGAGCAGAGAGCCCCAATCTGCACCCTGGCTTGCAAGGGCGCAGGTGGCCAGCCGCGAGCAGAGGCCGTGGGATCACCGGTGACGGGCAAGGGGCTGGGCTGGAGTGGGGTGGCTGCGGGAGCCTGCCCGGGGGCCAGGAGCTCGGGCTCTGTGGCTTCACGCCACCTTCCTGTGCACGAGACCCTGCGTGCGCGGTGGCTCTGCAGACAGCTGGGGTGGGTGAAATGGCTGTACCCCCTGCTCCCCAGCACCCTGCCTGGGGAGGGATACCGCGGCCCAAGAAACGCCAGCCCTTGCAAAGCTTGAGCAATCCGAGCACTTGCCTCTTGTGCTATATGCCAGCCTGCGGTGGGACAGACGGACACCTGCACCCCTCCTGAGCAGACCCCCTCTGCCTTCCCCCTCTCTTCTCCTTCCCTGTGCCTGCAGCGCTGCTCCTCACAGGGTTTGTGCAATGCTGGGGGCTTTGCAGCCCTGTTGTTGGAAATGCATTGGAATCATTTGCATAGGCTGGTGCGGGGGGAGGAATGGGTGGGTTTGCACGGGTGCAGCCCCTCGCTGGGGTGGCCGAGGTGCAGTGCTCCCTGCTGCAAGGAGGAACAGGAGAAGGAGAGCCGCTTGCAGGAGGAGTCAGAGCCGAACATCCTCCGTGTGATAGGCTGTGACTTAATTCAGGAAAATGTGAGCATCTGGGATTTCCAAAGAGCCGGAGAGACCGTCCATGCCCTTGGCTATCGAAGCCAAAGCACGTGGTCTGTGGCTTTCTGGCACACTCATCTGGGTTTCATTGAAAGAAGAGCCCTGGGTGCTGCCCCTGCACACTGCCGGCTGGAGCCCTTTGTGGCGAGCAGGAACCCGGCACTGCGCGGGATCCGGCCGCAGAGCTTGACGTCAGGAGCATTTAAAAGAAAGAAAAAAAAAAAACAGTGGTGCTTAGTTTTGATGACTCCGTTTTTCAGAGGAAGTTGAAAAAAAGAAAGCGAAAAACCCCAACCCCCAAAATACTCAGAGGCCGAAGCGATGGTGGAAATGGAAGGGCAGAAGCATGCCTGGCAGCAGGCACGTGGCTGGCATCGGTGGTGCCGCTGCAGTGGGTGCCCATCACAGCCAGCGGCCAGGCCCTCCGCGTGTCGCAGGGAGAGTATCTTAAGTGCGAGTAGTGCAACGTCAGATGTAACAGAAGGAAGCGTAGCAATGCATCACCAACCCTTCTCCTGACTGCAGTGATTCATGTTTTCACCTGAAAAACAGTACTCCCCGAGTTGGGTTTCCACCAACAGTTTTAATGGGACTATCCCACCGTGAAGGTTCTTGGAAACTAAGTGACTTTTGGAAAAACTTTCCAGTGATCTGGCAGTAGTCAAATGGAGCCTACAGTAAGTCGGTCTCATCTCATGTTTGTTTCCATTCTGACAGAAACTATTCCCCCAGGTTCAACTTCTTCCACTCTGCCCTGGAGGTGCTCCTGTCCTTCCCCAGTGCGTGGTCCCAAGCTGCTGCCCCGTGGGATGCACTGCACGCCCAGTGCACCCCTCTGAAATCACCACGAGCTGCCCAGGTCCTTTTCCCTGCTGCTCCTCCAGTGCGTGCTCTCACAGCACAATGCTCGCCTGGGACAACTACCCTGGTCCTCAGATGAGTATGAAGCTCTCAGTGGGCTGGCTTTGTTCTTCTTTTTTTCCAGTTGTGATGTGGAAATGCTCTTCCCCATGTGAGGCAAAGACACATTGCCCTTTGCTGCAGCGGAAAGTCCGTATCTGAAAACGGAAAGCGCAGCTTGACCTTAGAAGAGGATGTACAGATGAATGGACCAAATAAATAACACCACATGCTTTCTGTATTTACAAATTAAATAGAATAAATAATGTCTGTACGCAATAGTGGCAGAACATGGACCATAGTGTGGGTAGGGCTGCCCTGGCTCATGCTGGGCTCATATGGCAGCTGCTGCATGCATCCTGCACCCCATCGGAGGTAGCCAGCGCCCTGGTCTCTGCCATAGGGGCTGAATGCTGAAGGGTCTCTGTAGGGTCAGGAAAGTCCTTCACTCCTTCCAAGTGAGGCCAGCCAGGGTGGGAGCTCCGCGCTCCCAGCAGCAGGATGGCTGACCTCAGCCTGCTCTTTGCTTTCGGTGTCTGTGTTGTGAAAGGTTTGGACGGCATCGGCAGCATGGACGTCAGCTGGAGGAGCCGGTGCTCACCTGTGAAAGGGGGAAGCGGGAGGGGGAAGCGCAGGGCTGGTGCTGGCCCCGGCCCCGAGGGTGGCCCTGAGCCCAGGGGCTGCATGCTCCGCGCTGGGCTGCTGGGGAGGGCAGACAAGGCAGGATCGCCCTTTGGAAACGTCCTGGCGTGTACCCTTGGGCTTGCTGGTCAGAGGAGGGGGGGCGAGCACCTCCAGCGCAGCCCGTCCCTGTGTCTCGTTAGCTTTGGCCCGGCGACTT
>NW_009232909.1:17501-21592 GCF_000690835.1 Fulmarus glacialis
CTGGGGCGTCGCCAGTGTCTTTTCGGGGTAGCTGCTCCCTATGGGCAGTGGCTAGAAGAGGTAGTTGGGTCAGCGTGCGGGGCTGGTGGGCACCTGGTCCCCAGTATGGGGACGGCTCACAGGCGGCTGTCCTTGCTGTCCCCATTGAGCAGGCTCAGGGGGTTGATTTGCAGCGTGAGCCACTCGTTGGTGCTGAGGCTGGGGATGAGGGGCAGCGTCCCCAGGAGGTCAGTGTTGAAGATGCTCAGGTCGAAGGGAGCTTTCAGGAGCTCGGGGACAGCTTTGGAGGCCAAGGGAGCACCCGGAGCCCCATAGCTCAGGAGAGTGGGGGCTCGGGGCCCCACATGGCTGGAAAAGTCCCAGGCAGTGAGCTCCTGAGGGGGCCCCCATGGAGCAAGGTCCTGTCTGTGGCTGCGGGGATGCTCAGGAGAGGACTGCTTCAAATACCCTTTGGCCACAGCCAGCTCGGAGCGCTCCTCATCCAGCACGATGTCAGTGCTGCCCGGGCCCTGCGGCGGTCCTGCACAGCCCAAGAAGGGCACCTCCTTGGCTGCGTCCTGCCTTGCCTCCACCGTGCCCTTGGACTGCTGCAGGTACCCACGGAACTCCACGTCTTGCTGGCTGTCCTGGCCGGCGGCAGGGGCGGGGCGAGCAGGGGAGAGGCCAAGCTCCCCTCCGCGGGGCTGCCTGGCCTCTGCGGGGCTGGCCTTCCCGCTGCCGGAGGAGCATGTGGGGCGAAGGCAGGTACCCTCCAAGCCCATGCCGCTGTCATCGCCAGTGGGCAGCTGCCGCTTGTAGCCCTGGGGCTCGGGGCCTGAGGAGCAGCTCAGTTCAGAGGAGGAGGTGTGCAGGCAAATGCCGCTGTCGGTGCTGGTGCAGCTGCTGTCTCCGCTCCCCATGGCCCCCGGCCCCAGCAGGCACACCCAGTCCTTGGGCCACACTGGGAGCCTCCAGCCCTTTTCCAGGGGCAGCTGGGCTATGCCGGTGCTACCATCCAGGCCGCTGTGCTGCTGTGACTCCTTCTGGCACAGGAACAGCTGCTGGACAGAGTCTGCGTCCGGGCTGCCCGAGGATGAGGACTCCTGCTCCACCCAGAGCGAGCTCTGCTTTATGAAAGACTTCTGGGAGGGAGAGAAAAGAGGGGAGTGAGCCGTGCTTCATCCCTGCTTGTTGCCTGCCTCTCCCAACAGCTACCCAAGCCTGCACCCTCGCACTGGCTGCAAAGGGTGCCGCGTGCCCAGCTGCCTTACCAGGACGGACGGCGGCCTCACAGGTTTCTTGATGTAGGTGCACACCAGCAGAGCTCCCAGGAGGCCCAAGAGCAACATGGTGATGAAGGAGGAGCTGATGGTGCTCAGGACAAACTCTGCACTCCCTGCAAGAGAGGACGTGCTCAGGTGAGGAGGAAAGGCAGCATAGCATATAGCGCATAGCATATAGCGCATAGCATACAGCACATAGCACGAAGGCCCTGCAGCGGCGGCACGGAGCTGCTGCCCTGGTGCGGACCCCCACGCCTCCAGGGCCAGGAGGCTGAGGAGGATCTGTGTCCTGCAAGGCCCCCCTTCCCTGGCTCCCCTGCCACTTACTGTCTTTCTTGCTGATGGTGACACACTCCTCGTTGGTGCGTGTGGCGTGGGTGCGCCGGCTGGCCACGTTGGGCTCCACGCTGATGCAGTACTCCGTGTCCCAGAAGAGGTTGCTGATGTTGAACGCCGGGGTGTTCTCCAGCACTTCGTACTGCAATGACCAGAGTGCGGGCTGGTACCCGAGAGCCCAGAGCCCCCAGCTCCTGTGGGAGTCGGTAGCCCCGTGCTTTCCTCCCTTCTCCTCCACTATCCCCTGGGGAAAGTCCCCAGGGTGCTTAGCAATATGGCTGACAGCAGCTAGACCCAAAATCCCAACAAGAGTTGGGGAACCTACTGCAATAAAACATGCAGAGGAATCTCTCTGCGATGTGGTGGCTGTGAGAATGCTCGATATTAAGTTTTACAGAAGACTGTGCTTTAAAAATGTGTTTTTCAACTTGAGCAGCGCTGCGTGTGACAGATGGGGACAGCACTCATCTCACCGTCCGATTGTCCTGCGCCCTCCTGACGTACACCCGGTATCGCCTCGTGTGCTTCTGTATGTTGTCGTATTTCACGGTGAGGTTCCCCACCCTGAGGAGAAGCTGCAGCTGCACGTGGATGGTGTTGCCTGTCACAGAGAGGCTCTGGCCCGACAGGCGCAGGCTGGCTGGAAACAAGTCAGTTGGAAGAGCACTTTAGGGTTTTCTCCTGTTCGCAGCTCTAAGAGCCTTTGCAGTGGACTGAGCTGTGACTGTTCCTCGCAGCCAGTGCTGCCTGTCCTAGGTTTGGCCCATCCCATCCCATCCCGCAGCCCGGCTGCCCTCCAGGAAGGTATGAAGAGGGAAACATCCCTGCTCTCATCTGTCCCAAAGTTCTTCCCAAGCAGTTTGGCACCCTGACCTCTGCCATCCTCGAAGCCTCCTGCCTCCAGCCGCAGGGTGGAGGCAGACACCCGACCTACCTTCTTCCGGGGAGAAACTGTTGGTCCTTTGCCATGGGGACGTGTGGTTTCCAGACACGGCCCTGACCCGTGCATAGTAGCGCTGTCCAGGATCCAGGGTGTAGTACGTGAGGTCGCAGGAGTGCCCCGAGATCTTCATGCAGTTTGGGATGGCTGCCCAGGAGAAATTCGTGCCATAGCTGCAGGGAGAAGCGCTTGGGGTGAGAGCAGTGTGGGCGGGTGCCAGGGACTCGGTTGTCACTGCTGTATCTGCCGGTATCGGATCCCGGGCCGAACCCCCTTGCACCCCCATCGCTGTACTCACACTTTATGCTCCACTTCGTAGCGGACATCACTGGAGTAGTTGTGTCCTGGCTCCCACCGCAGCAGGTGATGTGCTATCTCCGCAGCAAAGCGCACGCGCGTGGGCCTCGCCAGCTTCTCACCTGCGGGACCGAAGGCAAGCGTTAGGCGAGGCTGCACGGCGTCCTGTCCCATCCCGCTGGTGCCCGCAGGAGCTGGGCAGAGCTCCTTGCAATTGTCTCCTCAATGGCTCGCCTGGAGCTCGACCCCCTGTGTTCAGCAGTGACCACCCACCCACCTGAAAAGCGCAAGGATTTGCCCAGGCCTGTCCCACTTCCAAGTTTCAGCATTTGCTTGTCCCCCTCTTTTCCTTCCTCTCTCTTCTGGGGAGAGCCCAGCTCAGCCCCACCGAGAGGATCTCGGTGCTTTTCCGGCCCAAGAAAGGAGCCTGCTGTATTTGCATCCCTGACTGCCCCTGCCGTTTGCTAGCAGCTCGGTTTGGATTTAGCTTTCCTGTTTTGCTTATCTGCTGTCTGGAAGAAATAGACTTTTTCACACCTCCTGCCTGAATTTCGGTATTGTTGCCTGGCAGCAAAGCATATCCGTCACCCTTTCTGTGCTGGTTTCCTCGGCAGCTGCTGTCTGCCAGCAAACGCTAAGCCGCGCCGCTGCCCGGGGAGGATGGCTGTCAGCAGAGCACTGCGCTCGCAACCGGGCCCTTTCACCGCAATACAGGGCACCATGGTCCACACTGGTGGAGATAAGCAAGGCTGACGCCTGAGGACTAATACAGTCTTTAGGCTCCCAAACAGCGAAGAAAGACGAGTGGTGAGCAGGGAGCCCTGGCCGTGTCCTGCTCCAAGCAGGCAGGAGCCCCCAGGCACCGCCAGCCTGAGCACTGACCAGCCCCCAAAGGTGTCCGAACTGCAGCTCCAAACCACAGCAGCTCCGCTCACCACCTGCCCTGCATGGCTTCCCCCATCTCGGTCCCCAGCCTGGCGCCGGGATCTTGGGTGCGGAGGGGAGCAGAGCTGCGGGCCGGGAGCCGTGGGGCTCAGACACAGAGAGCGGGGAGCTGAAGACCAGCGTGGTGTGGGCAAGAGAAACTCACCGTCCGTCCGCCGGGCGAGGAACAGTGCCACGTACAGTGCCAGGGCTGTGGCGGAGGGGGCCATGCCGGCTCAGCATCCTCTGCGGGCGCTGGGCTGAGCGAGCAGGGTGCCGAGCTCTGCTCTGGCGGGCTGCCGAACGCTTGTTTTTCCCCTGGAGGCTGGCTC
>NW_009232909.1:21682-26110 GCF_000690835.1 Fulmarus glacialis
GGCGTTAGCGCAGCTGTGTAGCCACTTCCACTTTTCTTTACTGTCCACCCACTCACCCACAGCTGAACTCTCAGCCCAGGCTGGGCATTTCCTACAAGCAGCCTTAAAGGAAGAGCTTTGGGGGCTTTTTTGAACAAAACGGTACACCACTAAGAAAGGGACAATAGGAGTAAATCATGTGTCTGCCTTTGCTGCTTCATTATTAAACGAGGTGTTAAAAGCACAGGGGGCGAGCGCTAGCACCTAGGATGACCCATCACAGGGATTTTACTGAGCACAGCACCTGCCCAGCAGTGTCCCCTTGGGCCAGTGTCCTGTCCTGCCAGCGGCTAAAGCCGGCCATGTCACAGCCAGCCCTGGGGAGCCCAGGAGGGGGTTCTTGCTTTCCCTTCCTTTGGGCTCAACCCGTACGCTCCTGCTTCAGTCTGCAATTCGCCTTTCCCCATTTCTGGGGCCAAGTGACAACCTCTGGGCTATTACGTGTCCTGCAAACACCTGCGCTCGTGGGTGGCATCACAAGCTCTGAAGCTGCGTGCGGCGGCGGGGGCTGTAAGCTGTCCCCGGGGCTCTGGCAGCTGTCAGCCAGACCCGGGGCCCCGGTACTGCTGTGGTGCGCGTGGCTGCGGGGCTCTGGCCCCACAGCGATGTCCTGCCTGTCTGGTGATGCTGGCCTCAGGTGCTAGGATCTGAATTACCACCAAGTGGACTGCAAGTCGTCTGCTTTGCCTTCTGGCAGGCTGAATTACAGTAGAATTGGCTTGAGGGCTTTCCTGGGGCCTATGCAAACCCAGGGGCCCTCATGTGATGGAGAGCAATTTGTCTCAAGAAGAGGAATTTCCCCGTGGGGAATTAGCGGAAAGGACACAGGCAAAAAGAGCAAGAGAAACCGAGAGTGCTCTGGACAGCCTCAGAAAGCTTCAGAGCAGTCCCTGGCTTGGTGGGCCTAGAGGTGCAGGACCTCGGGTCCCTTTGCTGCAGCAAAGTGGCTCCTCAAAGAGCCATCTTAAATGCCCAAAGTGGGAGATTTCTGCTTTTTCCCCTGACTCAGAACAGAGTCCGTCCCCTGACTCATCCTTCCTGCTAAAGTCCACGGGCTTCCACGAACTCACAGCCTTGCCAGAGCACCAGCAAATTCATCAGCTGCAGGGTGGGTCCAGCAGTGCCACAGAGCCATCCTCCGGTGCCTGGCAGCAGGACCTCTGGCACGGCACAGTGGCATGCCTGGCTCCTGTGGCACCCAGGGACACGCAGGCTTCAGCTCTGCTCTGCCGGGGCCATAGGGAATATAGGCACGGGGTGATGCTGGGTGCCTGGCAGCGGGGAGAGGCTCTCCCTCGCCGACGGCTGTTCCTCTCCTGAGGGCCAGCCGTAGGGATGGGCAGGGGAGGATGGCTCCAGCAGCAGATCCCCTCCCTGGCTTCACCCTGGCTTGGCTTTATTCTCCCCGCTTTGGGAGACCAGCTGATGTCCTGTCACTCTGCTATCAGCTCTGAGTCAGATCTGGCAGCCACTGAATTTAGTAGTCCTGAGATGAAGCACAGCCCATCCCACACAAAGCCACAGCTCGTGTTTCATGTAAAGGAATGAAAATGAAAAGCAATGGGACCAAAAATGAGGAAGGAGGGAGCCTTGTGGAAAAGACACCGCGGGGCTGGTCCTGCGGGTGAGGTGGTTCAGGAGCTTGGGAGAAGTGGTTGCCGATTTGGGGGAAAATGAAACAGGCCAAGGAGAAATGACAGTTCTGCTGAACGCTCAGATTGTGAGCGGCGCAGTCACCCTGCGGTGCTCGTGCTGGCACCCTAGCTGCTGCACGGGTGCGGGTACTGCCAGATGCCACAGGAGGAGCTGGTGCGGGGACGGTGCAGCAGTGTGCAGATGCTGCCCAGGATCCCTGTCTTGTCAGTGCTTTCCTCTCATCCTCCATGAATCACTGCTTGGCATCCTCGAGGCTGCAGACTTCATGCCTCCCTGCTACCTTTGCTGCCACCAGCTCTGCTGCGAGGGGCCCCGGGGAGGGAGCCGCTGCCTCTCAGGGAAAGGAGGGCAGACCTGTCTTCCCAGCCCAAGGCAGGTGGGCACAGCAGACCCTGCCCAGCACTCAGCCCTGTCCCACAGCCATGCGCTGGGAACCCCCCAGCCCCTGCAGCCCCAGCACGGGCAGGGGACCCGGTGATAACAACAGACAAGCTTTGCGTCAGGCGCTGCTGACCATGAGAAGCACCACGTTAAAACCAAAGTATCACAGAAAAGAGCAGCCCCACGTTTTCAGTGTTGGCAGGAGAGGTTTTGAGTTCACGGGTCAAACCAGCCCTCGAGAATGCTGCTGAGTTTCCTTTTCATCTTCAAAATAATTGACTAATCTTTGAATAGGAATAGCCATGTTTTTCATAACCTGGAAATCACCTGAGTCAGAACCGCACAGCAGGTCTTTCCCCAGAGCCTCTGCAGCTCCTCTCGGGGGCAGCGAGGGCTGGGAGCTGCAGGACCCGCCAGGACCCTCCTGCCAGCTGCTAGGGGACCTACTCGGCAAAGGGGCTGCCCACGTCTGCGGGGCAGGCTGCAGGGCAAAGCACGTCCTCGGCTCCATCCTCCCACCTGCCTGGCTGCTGCTCCCTTGTGCGGCACCCACATCCTGGAGCTGCCGCTCTGCGGCCTGGGGCTGAGGTTGCCGCAGCCTCAGCAACGCTGACAGCTTCTGCACGGGCAAGGCTGGAGAGGGGCTGGGATTTCCAGCAGCCCCCGAGCCCCGCGGTGACATGGCTGACCCTGAAATATCCCCTCGCAGACCACCGTGTCGGCCGGGCAGGTGGCACCACCACAGAGAAGCCCTGCCTGGAGAACACCTGGTGGAGCTGGGCTCTGCTTTTCCCTGCCCTCCACCACTGCGGACCTCGGGGAGTTTTGCTCAGGGCAGTAGGGGGATCGTACAGCCCCAGAGGCGCAGGCTCAGGCAGCGATGCTGCGCCGCGCGGCGCAGGGCTCGGCATGGGGCCAGAGGGCTGGTTCTGCGTGGGCGCAGTCCTGCCGCAGGACAAAGCACTTTGCCGGGAAGAGCAGAGTTATCATTCCCTCATGCCTGGAGGTCGGAGCAGAGAGCGGAGGAGCCGCCAGGGTCTCCTGGGCTAGCTCTGGCTGTGCGTGCTATTAGCACCCCGTTTGCTAGCGGGAGGGCAGGAGGGTGCAGCAGGGTTCATAGGGGCAGTTACCAGCAAGAAAGGGAGAGGATTTCACTCGGGAGGTGTTGCGCACGCATGACATTTAACATCAGGTTGCCGGGGTCAAGCCCAGACACACGGTTCTCTGTAACTTGCTTTCCGTAGGTGGCTTTGTAGAAACACCAGCAAACAATCATTCCTGGAGCTGCTACCTGGAGCTACTTTCTGAGAATCCCTTTTCAGACGAGGATGTGGCAGCTCGCGCGGGCACGCGCGCAAGGCCAGCTCAGGGCTGTCCAAGGACGCAGCTCGCCGCTCGGCCAGCCCCTGCCTGCCTCCACCCCTGCACCCCAGCGGGGCAGAGCCCTCAGAAGCACAGGGTAGATGCAAAAAGCAAACAAAATGCTATTAGTCCTGCGTGTGAAAACTAAAGAGGAGTGTGCTGCAGCGCGAGGGCTGGCTCAGAAGCCACCCTGGAAGCGGAGGGTCCCCAGAGCAGGCGGCCTGGCTCATGGCCACCACTGTGGGAAGCATTTGCCTTGTGCACTGAAGCGCACGTGCTGGACCTGCCGGGGCAGTGAGGTCCTGGGTGGGCTCACTGGAGAGAGGCAGGCAAAGGGCTTGACAATGACCTTGCCAGAAGAAAACAGGAGTAAACACCAAGACCAGGATGGACCCAGGTGTCGGTCTTCTCCTCCGAGCTCCCCGATCCCCCTCTCTGGCCGGCCGGGTTTGGCTGCGTGCAGGAGAAGGGCAGGAATTGACCCCTCTGGGAAGGGACGGGATGGGGAGACTTGGGGCAGGGTGGAGGGGACAGCAGGATCCAT
This sequence comes from Fulmarus glacialis, assembly GCF_000690835.1. Taxonomy (NCBI): domain Eukaryota; kingdom Metazoa; phylum Chordata; class Aves; order Procellariiformes; family Procellariidae; genus Fulmarus; species Fulmarus glacialis. The sequence goes on from NW_009232909.1 coordinate 25,665, forward strand.
CCCGGGATTTTCAGCCTTGAAATCAAGGGGGCTTTGAAGCAGGTTTCCTCCAAGCTTGGATGGCCCTGCTTGTCTCCTGCCCTTCTGATGAGCAGGTGTGGGTGGAGAGCCGGATGAATAAGGGACTTATGCTATGAATAACACCGGGAGAAATGTGCCTGGAAAATAGAGTGTCGGGATGGGGCTCACGGGAGGCACCACGCCACGAGACAGAGCCTCCCAGGACCGGGCCATCGGAGAGGTTGCCCTCCTCCCTGCCGAGCCACGCGCTGCCCTCGTACCACCCGGTGCCAGCCCTCGCGGGCAGGCAGGAGCGGGGCCATTTCTTGCAATGACCTCTTATCCCAGAGGCTGCTCATCCACACACTGGCCGAAGCTGGGAGCAGCCTGGGTTACATGAAACACTGGCTGAAGCTTGGAACAGCCCTGGTTACATGAAGCACTGG
>NW_009232909.1:26325-27311 GCF_000690835.1 Fulmarus glacialis
CCGGCCCCCCCCCCAGCCTCGTTCATCCGCCCCGCAGCCGCTCCTCTGGCAGCCAGGGGCTGGGGTGAGTGGGGCATGTGGCACTGAGGGACATGGGTCTGGGCTCTGGGCATCAGAAAGCACACAATGGAGCTGGGCTTTTTTCCTTTTAATCTGGATATTTTCACCTGTTTCTCTCAAATGTGAGTTCTGGGTTAAGCAAAGTATCTCCTAGCTCACACCCACAGAGGAAGCAGGAGACCACTACTTTCTCCTTGCACGTGCGAAAGCATCATTCCATTAACAAAGGAGTGAAAAAGCCTCCAGAGAAACTAGAGGGAAATGGCATTTCACTTCCCTTGAAACAGGGCATTCTAGACTTCTCGGTCACCTGGGGCACACGAGAGGGTTTTTGCTGGGGTTGGCACATGGCTGCACAGCCCCTTCTCTCCCATCCTCAGCTGGGGCTCGCAGCCCTTGGCCGGGGCAGGAGAGGTGAGGTGACTGCGTGGTGGGCACACGCCATAGAGAAGGTGGGGGCTTTGGTGGGCAGGCAGCCGGGAGAGAGGTGAGGAGCCCGCAGCAGCCCCCGGTGCCCGGGATGCCGCTGTCCCCCAGGGCCAGACCTGACCTGCTCCCAGACCTTTGGCCGCAGCCGGGGTTCCTGCTGCCCCTGCCCCGCTTTCCTCTGTGCCTGGCTGGAGCGACCAGCAGCAGAGGCAGGGATTTGGAGCAGTTGGGAAACAGGCAGCGGTGGAGCTGGGCGGCAGGTCGGACTGGTTTCCCTCCGCGCCCGGCGCTGGCACTGACGTACGAGCCCGCTCGCCAAACAGATTCTGCCCCGTCCCCGCGGTCCTGACTTCGCTCTGCACCGCGCCGCGCAGTGAAGGATGGCTGTGGCACGGAGCTGTGATCCCAGCCCAGCCCTGCAGCGGCCGATGGACGGGAAAACCTCTCCGGTAAGACACGGGCAGCTCCTCCAGCTCTGACCTGGCTAGGAGTACCAG
>NW_009232909.1:27998-28464 GCF_000690835.1 Fulmarus glacialis
AGGGAGGAGGACTGTCACCAGCATCGCCGGTGTCAGCCCCGTGCCAGCAGAGGAGGCGTCAGGGACCCCGGCACTGCTGCTTTTCCACGCTGGGGCGGACTTGCGAACTGGGGGGACCAGCTGGCAGGGCAGGCTGGCGCTGCTGGTGGGAGCCGGTGCCGCTTGGCACCCATGGGAGCTGCACCTTCCTGAGCCCTCTGGCACCTCCCACCAGCACGTCGGTAGCAGCGGCAGCACCAGTGGCCCCGGCCCCCGCTGCTCTCCCTCGCCTGCTCTCCTGGCAGGTTTCCCCGTGCCCTTTTTGGGTTAGGTTGACCGGGGCCTGCTCGGTCTCAGCTGTGGGGCCTTGCCGAGCATCCTGTCATGAGGAAAACATCCATCCCTGGCTGGGCACTGGGCTCAGCCCGCCCGGGCGAGGCAGTGGGAATTAGTGTGCTAAGCGCTGCCGGCTGTTGCCGCGACGTCC
>NW_009232909.1:28876-29676 GCF_000690835.1 Fulmarus glacialis
AGGAAAACATCCATCCCTGGCTGGGCGCTGGGCTCAGCCCGCCCAGGCGAGGCAGTGGTAATTACTGTGCTAAGCGCTGCCGGCTGTGCCAGCGACGTCCGGAACGTGCAAAGCCGTCAGTGACGGGGTGGACGGGGCTCGAGGGGATGCAGGGCCAGCTGTAAAAGCCACCCTCTTCCTGCCCCTTGGTGTGTGGGTGCCCCAGAGGCAGCCAGGAGCAGGAGCAGAGTGGGCGCATGCCAGATCCTGGCTGGGTCCCGAGGGAGGGACAGCCTGCCCCCCGCATTGCTTTGCAGTGTGATCCCGGCTCTGGGTGGCCCCAAAAGCGGGCAGCAGCACCGCGTCTTGCTTAGAGTGGGGCAGGAATTCAGATGCCCACATATGGAGACAGTTACCCAACATTGGGCATCCCCACTGGGCCACCTTGCCTTTGTCTTGGATTAAATGGGCCATTAGGAGTCCCAGGTGCCACCCTCGGCTTTGCAACTGCAGGAGAGTCGCTTCATCTTTCCGAGCCTCGGTTTGCCCATCCGTGGAATGGGGTGAGCAGCAATTACTCACCCCCTGGAACATTTTCTGATCTCCGCCTGAAGGGCTGCTCACATTGGCATAAGGCAACCTGTCCCTGACCAGATCGGGCTGACTCAATTGACTCGGCTTGTCATCTGCACTTGCAAAATGGCCCTTGCGTGCTTTGGGATTTCACTTCCCCGTGCATTGCCCCTGTACGGCATCTGGATCTCGGCAGCGTCCTCCCACAGCCCCTGCCCGGTTTGTCCCCATGGCCCCAGCAGCTGTGG
>NW_009232909.1:29716-32220 GCF_000690835.1 Fulmarus glacialis
GGGGGCGTGGCTTGGGCGGCGCGCTGCCCCCTCCCAGGGAGGCACTGCCGAGCTACCGCTCAGCTGCGGCACTCGAGTGGGACGGGGGTTACAGGAGGGAACAGGGGCTTTCACAGGCTCGGGAGGGTTTTGTCCCAGGTGAGCATGAGGACAATGTCGCTGTTGTGTGCTGGCTGAGCTAATCTGCTGTGGACAATCAGCGCTCCACAAGCAGGTGAGGGAACTGCTTCCCTGCTGTCACAAATGAGTGATTTAGAGGAAGGGGGGGTATGAATGCACCACCACACCTGCCCCGAACAACGGGCTGTGAGCAGCAGAGAGCGATGGTGAGGGGCGGGCTGCTGAGCTCAGCTGGGAAAGATGATCACCTATTTAGGCAGCTCCTTCCAGCTTATTTAAGCCAGGCTGCTTCTCTTCCCTCCTGATGCTCCAAGTTTTGGGTAGCTGCCATGCCCTTCTGCTCCTCCGAGACACGGCTGGGCCCTGGGTCCGGTTGCAACACCCCGGGTGTTGTCTGGCTTCTTCCGTTCTCCCTCCCACTCCGAAACTGCGGGTGACGGCTGGCTGGTTTCCTTGCCTTCCCTCCCCATCACGCGTGGATCCCGAGCCTCGAACCCAGCCTGGATGGCCTTTGCTCTGGTGATTGCCCTCTGCTGGCATGGATTTGGTGGCCTTCCCTCTGCAGCAGGGAGTCGTGCTGGAGGACAGTGCACATGGCGGCTCACGGTGCAAAGGGGATGGGCTTCTCTGGCGCTGCTCTCTGTGGCTTCGGTGCTCTTCACAGCTTTGCTCAAAGCCTTGGAGGAGAGCAGAGCGAAGAAGGACCGAAGTGGTGTTTACGCTCACGACAAGCTTAGCAAAGGGCTCATGTTGCAGACAGGCACTGCCTACTTGTCTCCCAGGCAGCCTGGGTTGGCCGGGCCGGGCAAGCAGAGCGGGCGAGGAGTCCCCTCGCATGTCCCCAGCATCTCTCCTCCCCTGTTGTCTGACAGTCAGCCCTGCCTCGGAAAGGACCTGGTTGTGCTCCCCCTCCCCACACCTGATTTTCAGACACCAGCCCACAGCAGCGCTTAACGCTCTTGCGGCTGGGGGAACATTTGCAGACAGGACGTCAGAAAAAGGGCTCAAACCGCAGCCACGTGCTGAGATAGGCATGGCTCCGGGTCTGACTTTTACTCAAAAGCCAGCAAAGGATGAGTAAAGGTTTTGTGGGCAGAAGTCGCAGCTCACTCACCAGGGTAATGCATGCTCCTTAACAGAAGTATCTTCGTAAAGCCGCTGCTGTTTGTTGTCTGCTCCAGTGGCTGTACAACAGCAGCCAGTTATGCTGGTTGCCAGGAGCCTGTGGTAAAAGTTTTGTTCGCTTCTGCAATAGACCTAAAAAAAAAAAAACCAACACGTGGACTTTAGACTTTTAAGGAAATAAGTAGCTAATAGTTCACCTGAGTGTAAGAAAGGGCATGTGTTTCCTGCTAAGGAATAATAAGAGCAATTTAACCTTTAGTGAACTTAGGTGTTAATTTGAAATGTTTGTACACTGGAGGTAGAAATGCATTAGCATCCAGCATCACTGGCTTACTGGTGAAGCTGGGCTGGCTTTTCTAGTACAGTGGAGAGGCTTGCCCTTAACAGCATTGTAATTCTGCTGATCTGATAATCGAAGGGTTACGCTTGCTGCAGGATGAGGCACGTGAAATATCAGACATGTGGAGATAGCATACAAATGCCAACGTAAATGATACTGACTGGGTATTTACAAAAAACTCATTTACGCATAGACAGGAGAAATTCTCTTCCTAGGAAGGGTTTCTGGCATCTGCTCATTGCTTTGTTTCTGCAAAGCAGTGGCGCAGGACCCGCTGCAGCTCTGGCTCTCTTGCTGATCGGGTACGCTTTCTAACAATGGGCGCTAAGGATACCCAGGGATGTTTCACGGTGCGGGCATGCAATACTTGCTGCAAGAACTTGAATCCCATCGGCGTGACTGCTCAGACTCATTAGGGGAGGACACTGCCAGGGCACTCTCCAGCCCTCCTGGCTGCTGTGCCAGCCCAGCCCCGCAGAGCACACCGAGGGGCTCTCCTGCGCTCCCCGGCACCTGTGGGAGAGCCCACAAGGGCGCCTGTGGGAGAGCCCACAAGAAGGCAAGCCTGCGGCACGGCTGTCCCGGGCTTGCCCACACAGCTGCTGTGAAATTCAGGCGTAGGGAAAACTGGCCTTCGGCTGCAGGCTGAGCAAATTCAGGCTTGTTATCGCTGTCTGGCGGGGAAGGGGTGAGAAGGGGTGGGTGATGCTGTGAAACAGAAACTGCCTCTGCTCCTCACCATGTGTGCAGGAGGCCGGGGAGCTGCTCGCTCAGTCCCCATCCCCTGACATGAGCGGGGAAGTGGCTCTTGATGGCCAGGAGACGTTAGCGGTGCCTGTGCCAAGGGCCCCGCGGGCAGGGGGAGGAGGTCTGCGCCGGCAGGACTGAGAGCCTGTGCCGGGGGGTGGCCCTGCGCACC
>NW_009232910.1:0-387 GCF_000690835.1 Fulmarus glacialis
CTGGGCAGGTGGCTGCTCTTCCCTCCCCCTGGCACCGAAGCAGCAGCTCATGTTCTTGGCCGTGCTGAGCTGGGAAAGGCAGAGGCCGGTTTGGGGCTTCCCCAGTGGATTTCGCCTGGCTGCAGCTGTCCAAAAAGCCCCCTCTCCCCCCAGCCCCAGCAAATCCCAGGGCGCATTCCAGTTGCCGGCAGCTGGCGGATGGTGGGAAGCAGCGGGGAGATGCAGACGTGCATCCCCACCAGCCCGGCTGCGTGGGCGTGGACAGCCACGTCCCGCCGCGTGGGGCTGGGGACACCGGTGGCACCCCGCTAGTGTTTTGGCCACCCTGGGCTGCAGCGCAGCCCCGCCGTGGAGACGGGGCTGGGGGTGGCGTGGGGTGCTGGTCCA
>NW_009232910.1:682-1773 GCF_000690835.1 Fulmarus glacialis
GCAGATGCCGCTGGTCCCGGTCCGGTGCAGCTGCCTGGCTCCCTTCCTGGATCCATCCTTTCCCTCTTATCCCCCTTCTTACCCCCACGCACCAAGGACCTCCTGGCCCAGCTGTGGTAAATGCGGCCTCCTAAGGGTAGAAAATATTCCCTGCAATAAGAAAATGAAACAGAAGCACAAGGAAAATGAGGGTTTATTGGACTGGGAAAGGCCCCTTTTTTAAAGACTCCCATGTAAAACGCTGGGATACATCGGGGCGGGGAATTCCAGGGATGACGTTTCTGGCATCTGCAGCATCCCTCCGTCCGGAGCCCCAGCGCTGGTGTCTGCGTCATGGGGCGAGTGGACCCTGTGGACTGGGGATTTTGGAGCATGGGGGATTTTCAGCCCTGGTTGGACCCCTGGAGCTGGCAGCCCCTGAGCACCCCTGGGTTCCTGGGGCTCGCCTGCATCTCAGGAGGAACATCCCCCTTTCCGTCCCCACATCGGCCGGGACGGGGCTTTATGGGGTTTGCACAGACCTGGCACCCGAGCCAGGGATGTCCACGGGGGCTCAGAAGGCCAGAGGCAAAACCAGGTGCTCCTGCAGCTCTTGATGAATTTAGGAGAAACCGGTCTTCACCCCCCTCCAGTTCATCAGCTCTCCCGTGTTTGATGCAGAGAAGGGCACGGGACATGGGGAGACCCACTGCTGTGATGAGCGGATCCAGCCTCTGCTCTGGGGTGGCCCATGGGTCCCCCGGTCCCACATGTGGTCTGGGCTGAAAATCACCCTTTTCTGCCTTTTCTTCCCCTGTTTTGTGGGGGGCTCCTTGCCAGCACTCACAGCTCTGGCTCTGGGCTTGGCTGCAGAGTGTGGCGAGGAGAAGAGCTGCTGGAGACTGGCCACCATCTCCGCTTGCCCCCTCTCCCAGGGCCGTGCCATGGGGGCCTGGGGCTCCGCCGACCCTGGCTTTTATCACCCTTGCTCGCTGGAAAATCCCCATGGCTGGGGAAATCCCTCTGGGAAATGCAGGGGATACAGGTGGGGGACTCCGGGAAATGCTGCCTCATCCCTCCATCCCTCCCATCACCCCTGGTGTGGCGGGGGG
>NW_009232910.1:2150-2454 GCF_000690835.1 Fulmarus glacialis
AAACCACCGCCTCCGCCGGGAGTGTGTCGGTGCTTAGTCACTCTCTGTGCTCGCAACCAGCCCCAGCCTCATCTCACCGAGAGCTGCATTGCTGGCGCTGCCGGAGAGAGCCGCCGGGGCAGGATGGGTGCTGCCGGGCACGCCAGGACGCCCGCTCGGAGGCACAGCCCCCCCTGGAAATGCCGCTTGCCTCTCGATGAGAGTTGCTTTTCCAGCCGTGTTTGCAGATGCTTTATTGATGCTGCGGCGCTTCTCCTCGTTTCAGCTGATCGATAACCCCGGGGGGAAGAAGATCTAAGTGCAG
>NW_009232910.1:2567-3237 GCF_000690835.1 Fulmarus glacialis
CATCTTTGCCAGGTCTGTTTTCTATAAAGGATTTGTTTGATTTATTCTTCTCCCTTTTAAATCTTTGTCTCTGTCGGATCAGCTTTTCCATTACCTTGCTGGGGCTGATGGTGAGATAACCACTAAATGCACACCCCGCGTGTGCTGTTTCCTTTTTTAAGGTCCTTGCCTGGCCCCGGCCACCCGGGACTTCCCCAGCTGCTTACGGAGATGGTTTATATTGAGATGGGTCCACCCTCGCCTGTCCCCAGGAAGAGGTGGCTCATAGTCCCCCCTCTGCCACCCACGCCCCTGCGGAGCCCAGCTGGCTCCTGCCCGGATGCCATCACCTTCCCCAAAAAGCAGCGGAAGGTGGTTGTTTTTTTTTTTGTCCAAGGCTGGAAAACCCGGCGGAGATTTGCATCTCACCCCCAAAGCTGCTCACCGGGGTGGGAGTGGGTTGTGCAGCCTCTGAGACATCGCCCAGTACCCGGCCGCCCTGAGGCTGCGGGGATGGGCCCATCTCCCGCTGTCAGAAGATGCAAACGGATAGAAATAAGACAGAAGAGATGCTGCCATCCTTGTCCAGGGGAGATTTCACCAGGAAAGTCACGGCCAAGCCCCGATTTCAGACACGTTAATCACGCAGGAGCAGCCGTGAACAAGCTGCAGGCATGGCTGGGAAGACACA
>NW_009232910.1:3395-4814 GCF_000690835.1 Fulmarus glacialis
GTGGCGCCCGTCCCCTGCTCAGGCGTGGGGGCGGTGCCGGGGCAGCCTCCTCTTTCCCAGCTGCTGGTGTCGGGCAGCGGGATACGGGTCGCCCTACACCCCGCCAGCCCCATAACAGGGAAAGCAGCCCCAAAAGGAAAAGTTTTCAATGCAAAGCGGTGTCGGGGGGGGCTCAGGGCACCTGTGGCAGAGCTGATCCCAAAGGCGAAAAGCTTTCCTCCGGGGTGACGGTCCCTTTCCGCATCACCCGGGGGAAGGGGCTTTGCGGTACCCATGTTGTGCTGCTCAGGCAGCTCGTCCCCCAGCGTTTCATCCTCTCTCAGCCGTCCTGGGCTGAACTCTCCCCCGCCGTGTGCTGCCTGACTCATTTCCCGTGTCCTTTGGCCCCCGGCATCCTGGCTGCCTCCGCACAGGGACCAGCCCTGGCTAAAATGCTGATTTCACACCAAACTCCTCTGCTTGAGATTGCGATCAGGGTTGGGCTGCTCGAGTTGAGTGATCTCTTCCCCCCGCTCCCCAACCTTGGCCTTTGAAAACCCTGAGTTTAAAACTAAAATAAACCCAAAGCACTATCTGCCTCCTTATCTGCACCCTGATTTCTGCAGGTTGCACATGCCTCACAATTTCCCAGCAACCTGAAAGGCAAGAAGCAGCATTTAATGGTGGAAAAAAAAGAAGAAACCCTAAAAGAGCAAGTAAGATGCTCATAAAATCCTCCGCACCCAGGAGCTGGGGTCAAAAATAATAAAAAAATTCACGCTAGGGACTGGCTGGGCTCTGTGGATTTTCTCCAGGCACAAGACCCAAGGCTGGGCAGCGCCGGCAGGATGCGGGGAGGCAGCAATGGGCAACAAGGATCAGCATCACCAGGACATGGGTGGCTCTGCTACACCACCCCAAATCCCCCCGCGACCCGGCCCCGGGTCCCCGAGGTGTTTTTCCCCAGGCTGCAGCTATCAGCAGCTACAATCTGCTTTTGTGGCATTAGTGACTGTTACTTTTCACACGTATTTTCTGAAACCACCTGCCCAGGGAGGAAAAGACACCCAGCGGAAGATGAATTCATTTCCCCCGGGACCACCCCGGGGTATTTTCCTTGTGCATCCTTCCCCCAGCACTGCTCCGAGGCGGGGGAGCGGGGATCGGTGCGGCCGTGCAGCAGCCCCAGCACGGCCGCCCTTTCCCCTTGGCGCGAGTCGCTTTTGGAGATCTCCCTAAAATACTTTTGCAAATGTTTCCTGGGTCAGCTGTGGGAAAGACCTTCCTCCCCGCCATCCCGCTGAGTTTGCTGCGGGGAAAATTAAAAGTGAGAAGCATTGGATGTGGCACCGGCGATGGGGATGAGCACTGGCTGTGCAGGCTGGGGCGAGGGCTAGGTCCTGCTGGCCCTTGTCATTTTTGGGACCCCGGGGCTCACGA
>NW_009232910.1:4889-6443 GCF_000690835.1 Fulmarus glacialis
GGGCGTTGGGGGAAGAGCTGGGTTTGGGGTTCCGGCCCGGGGCACAGCAGCAGTGGAGGGGTTTCTGCATCCCTCCAAGCCTTGGCTGATGTTTTTCCTCCATTTGGCACAAGATGTCAGTGCTGCCCAAGGAACGGCGTGCCGTCCCACCGCGTGGCCTGGCTGGGCCATGGTGCTCCTTCTCCATCGCCTTGGGGTCCCCAGCTTTAGGGTGCCGCCCAGGTGCCCCCGGGGCCCAGATGTGGTCCCCCCACTGGCAGGGACCCACCGTGGTTTCTCCCGATGGAGTTGCACCGAGAGCAGCAGGTCTCAGCCAGCCCCATGGCCTCAGGTCCTTCTCCTTTGGAGACACCACGAAGCTCTCAGACACCCCCAGCCCCATGGCCTCAGGTCCTTCTCCTTTGGAGACACCACGAAGCTCTCAGACACCCCCAGCCCCATGGGAATCATCTGGGGAGAAATCCAGGAGCCTGGAAGAGGAAGGTGGAGGGGGATCAGCTCCATCCCCACATCCCATGGCACCACCATCGCTGCCGCTGGCTGTCCTCCCCTCCCCGTGGTGTGCAGGGGATGGAGAGCAGCTCTCCTGGGGCCAGCATCCCTCGGGGGGAGATGAGATGCTCCATGCTTGGAAAAATAATAGGAAAGGGGATACAGAGGGAAAAGAAGCTGGGAATGAAAGAACCGAAACCCTCTACTAGCCACACGTGGAAAGGGGGGGAAAAAAACCCTCAAAAGAGTGTTGACAAGTCTGGAGGCTTCTGGGACCAGAAAAATAACACATCAAAGGCCTCATGTATGCCTGAAGACAGATAAAAACTCCGAGCCAAAATGTTCTATGAATATTTAACTACCATCAATATTTAATTAGCAGATAGAGAGAGATTAAGAGCAAAGGGATCCATCCTCCACGTTTGCTCCAGCCCTGCTGTGTGGGTGCGTGGGGGCTCGCGGCAGCGGCGGGGCGCACGGTGCTGCCTGCAGCCGGCTCAGTGCCAAGATTGGGGCGCAGGGACCCCAAAGGAAGAGAAGGAACCCCCCGAAAGGAAAGGCTGTGCTTTCCTAGCTCCCCCACTGTGGGACTGGGTGGGAGAGGGGAGGGATAACTTGTGCATGACCTGGGCACTGCATCTCCGAAACAGCCATCCAAAAATCTGCAAAGAACTCTTTTTGGAGATTCAGGATGCTCCAAAAAGAGCATCTTTGCCCACCAGCACTGTGGGGCCCCCCACATTCCAATGAATTGGCCACCGAGAGCGGCAAACGGAGCTGGGGAGCTTCTGCAAAGAGTGGGTTAGGATTCGAGCTTTCCCAGGGGACTCAGAGCCAAACTGGGGGAGCTTTTGGGGAGCGCAGTGCTGAGGCTGGGGGGCTCTGCAGGGCCAGGGTGCAGGAGCTGGCCCCCGAAGGGGGGATGCTGGAGGTGACTTCTCCCCCTGGGTCCATCCAGCTTTTGGTCCATGCTCGCCCTCCTCCAGGCTTGAAATCCCATTCCTCCCAGCTTGAAATCCCCTTCCTCCCCTGGTGCCTGTGAAACCCTCTGCCTCTTGGCCG
>NW_009232911.1:0-8055 GCF_000690835.1 Fulmarus glacialis
TTTTTTTTTTTCTAATTTTGTTTAAAAATATTTTTTCTTTATTTGCAGCAAAGCCCACTTCAATTTGAAGATCAAATCATAATGCAAGATCAGTTTGTAGTATTACTGCATTCCCTATTTACATAGAACACTGCTGCTTTCTGTGCTGTCAATGAAATAGTTATGCGGGGCTCCATATGCTACAAAGGTATGATAGGAATTTCAGGGCAATGACTTAAAATAGGAGGCATGTGAAGTAAAATGTGAATGTATTAGGTAAATTTTAAGAGTGAACTTAGAAAGGAGACCTAGAGAAATTATTTGATACCATTGATGGAGATTTCAGATTATAAATATTCAGGGGGGAAGATGTTCTTTCTGTTTTTTTTTTGAGGGGGGGAGGGGGGGAAGCTGTGGTACTAATATCAGTTATCACTTGGACTGGAGAGAGCGTAGGAGAGGGTAATACCAGGCTCATTGGGGTCAATATCTTGTCTCTGAAAGTGGCTGGCAGCAGATACTAAGGAAAAGATCGTAAGTATAGGCTGGTTGTACAGCAATGCTTTTATCCATGTATCTTGCCAGTATACTGCAGTCTGGAGCTGAAGGATTTCTGAGCAGAGGTTGTACCTCTCTTTTTAAAATTAATAGCTGCTGATGGATGTTTTTCAATGAATTGGAGCCAGTTTATATATTTAGCATTCACAGCACCTCATGGTGTTGTGAGTCCTCAATTTAACTGTGTTTTATATGGAAAAAATGCTCTTATTTTGCAGCTTTTGCGCTGAATGTTTCATTTAGTTCTGCGTAACTACTGTTAATAACTTGTGTTAAAAGAAGTGATGAATAATTATTTTCTGTATGTTTGTCCTGTTTCTCTAGCTATTTCTTCCTCTAGCTGAAAAGTTGTAGCTTATTAGTTTCTTGTGTGAAAGCATTGGTTGACCTTCTTGAACCATTTTCAGGTCTGTTCTGTCTTTCATACAGGGAAGGTTGTACCTGCATGTCATATTTAAGCTGGGGAAGATTAGAGTTCATACAGAGACATTATGATAATCTCCTTTCTGTCCTCTGCTCCAATGTTCTGTTAACTGGCTGTGAGCTGTTATTTCTAGAGGACTAATTATAGTGACCCTGGGATCTCTTCCTGCATGATAATGCCTAACTAGAGGCTGTTGGTTTAAGTACATAGCAGAGTTGTCTTTTTCATTGTGTTAGTTTGCGTTTATGAACAGGGAATTTCAGCTGCTGATTTTTATCATCCATTTGCTTAGTATGAGGACAACCTTCTGCAGTTCTTGTCATTCAGTCTGGGTGTTTATTCTTCTGAATAACTGTACAGTACGTGAGCTTTCTCACTTACCTGCTCATCACCTTTTTAAATTTACTGAACAACAGAGATGCCTGCACAGACCCCTTTGGGACTCTTAATTTTTGTCTCTTGGGGACTTTCATATTATACGCTTTCATACCCTCTCCTTACCCTTCTTTAACTTATTCCTACACTTTACCCTTCCGCATCTATAATTGGTCATTAATAAATCCCCTGACATCTTAGTTTAAGAGCTTTAGGTAGGAAACATTGTGAAAAGCTTTTTGGCAATCCAGTTATGCTGTCTTGCCCAGATATGTTGGCTCGTTCCTTCTTCCAGAGCACTGTGGCAGAGTTGTTAGTGTTCCTTCCTTCCACAGAAGGTATGCTGACATTTCACCAGTCCTATTTGTTTGCAATTACCAAGTCTGTTCTGTGACACTTCAATAGCAACCTAGAATTTACAGGTGAACCATTCCTTGAATTCCCTGGCAGTCTTTAGAGGAATTAGTTACGGTTACCATCTTCCATTCCATGCCTGATTTAATTTACAGGTTATATGCTACTGAAACTTGTGAGTTTCATCATTTCTGAGATCTGGAATACTAGTTCTGGCTCTGCCCAGTAAATATTACCAACTTTAGGAACTAGTAAGGTTGTGGTTTGTTTTGTTGTTGGTTTTTTTTTTTTTTCCCTCTTTTAAAAAGTCATCTGCTTGCAGAGACAGCGAAGCTATAAAGTTTGGCTAAAGTTGATCTCAGGAAAAGGAGGACGAACGGCAGAAGGCAGTTCCTGAGGTTTTCCTCTTGGGTATCTAACGTGAGGAGGTTTGGTAGCAGAATGTTCTGTGCTAGCTACCTGTATTAAGTGGTTTGTGAATGCAAACAGAGGAACACAATTTTGAAGATTAACAAAAATAGTGCTATTGTTTAGTAATGGGAAAATGCTAATGTGAAGATCCATAGTGTTCAAAATGGGGTGGAATTTGGGAGCCAGATGAAACATTTCCATGTGTTTCAATTTTTTCAGCGATTGCATTAACAGAATTTCAGTCATCTGTGTATGTAAAAAGTAGAGTTGAATTTTGAGGTAGTAGATCAGATTATATTCCTTGTAACCTGAGTGTTTGAGACAAAGACCATGACAGGACAGTCATCGAACATTGAATTTTATCAGATGTGAGGGTATATTCTTGTGTGGTTATATGTGTTGAGAAGATCAAATAAACATTTATTTTCTTAAAACTCTTGATTTTTTTTTTTCTTTATTTGTTTGTTTTTTAAGTAAAATGGAATGGAGAAATGTAGTTGGGATTTTCTGAGTATGATATACTCAGAATGAAGTGGAGACTTAATATCCCCAGGCTGGGTGGTTTGACTTGCCTTTTTACATTACTTTTGACAATACTTTGAAGTTTAGCTGGAAATTTGACATTACTTGAAGTTCCCATAGAATGTGGGTAAGTGGAGGGATTCCCCCACCCCGTTTTGCAGTTAATAGAATAACAATTAAATTGCCACAATCTTGTAAATGTGGGAGGAAAGATCTGGAGTCTGCTTTGATTGCAAGACCCATCATTAAAATTACAGTGTTAAATAAAGGTCACAAAAACTGTAATAGATTTTTAGAGGAAGGAATTCTTTCAACTATACAGTTATCACTGGATATGATACGTATATTTTGGTGCTAATTGTAAACTGTGTTATTAAAGCAGCTGTAAAGAGAGAATGAGTGGCAAAACTCTGGGGAAAAACTGCATGGACTTTCATGGTCATTACATGAATTAAAACAAGTATACGTGTTATGACATTATCAGGGATATATTTGTAAACCTACAATGTCATGACTGGAGTGTACCTAAATTTACATAGACTGATGTGTCTTTGTGTGTATCCGGATAAAAGCCATCTGTGTGGCATCTGTGGATTACCAGCCAAATGTAAAAGCTTTAAGCAGATTCACAGCTCCTTTTGGGATATAATTTTAGTAGAAGGAATCACACTGCCCTTTAAGTAAATGCTAACTATGCCCCCTCTTCCCCGCAGTTTTACGAGTGGAACCATATACATGTCACAACTTCTTGTAGTAGTTGAAATATACAGAGAAGGAATGTTTGTTTGATATTTTCTGGTTGATACTGACTTTTTAAACTTTTTTCAAAGACACTGCAATATTGGGGGCAGGTAGAAACCACCTCTCCAAAAATTGCCTTTCCCTATCCTCTCTACCTTGGGGGGAAAAAAGTTTTCTGGGTAACCAGATACTGCATTTCCCATTTGTGCCACACCCTGTGTAGGCTAGAGATGACCAGATGGTGTAATATAATCACAGCACAGTGCTGTGGCAAGCGGTTCTCTTCTGATTGTCTGAATGAGTTTTACAAACCCAGTTTTAACTACTCCTTTTCAAGTTTAAGCATGATATTAAGAAATTCTAAGTATGCTGCGTTGTGTAAAGTTTATAATCCTCCTTCTTACTACTCGTGATCTTTGAGTTGTGATATGGTCTGAACTGAGGCTTACTTAATCAGATTTCTATCTTGAATCTTGGCATGTTCATTGTCAATCCCTGCCCTGTCCCCCAAAACACACAACAGTAATTTTAAGAACAGCTCCTTTCAGCTCTTTGGGTTTGTGAAATGTACTATTTTTAAAGTTTAATCTAAACTTGTTCTTGAAAAGAAAGACGTATTTGTTAGTGAATCATGTAGGAGTTTGGGAAACTATTCCTGTAGATTTTTGTCAAAAAATTCCCCAGGTGCCTTTCTAAGAATCAAGTTCTAGTATGTTATTACCATGACAGCTTTTTTTTTTTTTAAAGTTCTTTGGGTTTTTTGTACTTCACTTATTCTGACAAGCACTTGAATGCCTTGGTTTGATTACTGCTTCCTTGGTATTAATCAACTCTCTGTGATTTTTAGTGTAAGCATTTTTTGGGAGTGTTCAGGGTATTTTGTTTGGTTTTTAGTTTTTTAGTTGTAGTGAGATGGCACTGCCATTGTATTCACGCATGTGAAACTGGGTCCCAGAGGCTCATGTTTTTGACAATCCACTTAGGTCTTGTCCACCACAGGAATTTCTTGCTTGGGACAGAAAGTGATGCTGCCAATTGGCAGAATTTCATCTGGCAAGCACTGGCTCATTATAGGTTTTTGGGCAAGTTATAGAACCTGTTGGTGAAGTAACTGCAACAAATCCCTGTGTACAGAGAATGGGCACAGAAGGAAAATCATGAAGTAGTTACAGCAGTTTTGGCTGTTCAGTGGTTCTTTTCTCTCCCAGCTGCAGTCAGTCAGATTTTTGACATTAGTATGGGATGCTAGGAAACAGCAAAATTTGATTTTTTTGCTTCCTACTGCATGTTTTCCCAACCAGGATTTGAGGAGGGGGGGAAGAAAAAACCCCAAAACCCCCAAAACCTTCTAACTACTTTTGTTTGGTTAAAGCCTTTCTGTGTTAACTAGGATAGCCTAGGGAGATCCCTAAAGTACTTTTCAATCGTATGTATTATTTTATTATTCTTCCGTAATTACACAAAATACTGCTTCAGAGTTACACATTTCCCTCCTTTTCGTGAATACATTCCCTGGTACATTATGGTCGTTAAAGAGAGAGTTGTAGCGTACTAAAGGTGAAGAGTCCCTTCTGAATACAGTGTATCTAAATCATAGAATCATAGAATCATTAAGGTTGGAAAAGACCTCTAAGATCATCGAGTCCAACTGTCAACCCAACACCACCATGCCCACTAAACCATGTCCCTAAGAGCCTCATCTACACGTCTTTTAAATACTTCCAGGGTTGGTGACTCAAATTAATTTTGCATACACACTGCCTTCATCAGGAATGCTCATCTTTAGCTCTTGCATACTTCAGTGAGGCTATTTTGAGCCATGTTGCTCCAGAGGAACTGCCTAGGATGGGAAGGAAATGTATCTGATGGATCTTAACCACTAGATAGCTTTAGAAGCTATCTATCATGGTTAAGATCCTGAACTGGCAGTACAAGCCACGTGGAACTGATGAGATGATCTTAGCGTGGGACTAAACGCTTGTAGCATTCCTTTTTGCAGCTGACACAGGATTGTCTTATTCTGCACATCTGAGTTTAATTCTAAATACAGTATGTAAAGATGATTCAAGTACAAAATGCTGACCACTGCTTCAAAGCTACTGCACTTCTTTGATGACACAACAATTTAAGATACTTTAGGGTAGTGGTTTAACAGTTGAAGGAAGTTTTTGAGTTTGGCACTTTCCAAATCTTGAAATTGCTGAGAGTGGCTTTTAATCTGATGTATTAAACAGTATGCAGTATACTGCAGGTGGTCTTTTCAAGACAAAAGGCTCTAAAGCCTTCAAGGTTGATTAATGTGAGAAGAATATAGTTGCATTATCTGGACTTTATTGTACTGCCCATGTGTTCTTGCTTTCTCTGTCTTCACTAGACATCCTTCTGAGCCTGAGTTGGTGCATTAATTTTCTTTGTGTCCTCTTGTTGGTGTAGCTAGAAACAGTGTGTCACTAGAGAGTAGTCTTGATAAAGCATCTGCACTGAATGAATCTGTATGAGGCTTGCAGGGCTAAAGTTTAGAGAATTATTGCATTCCCACACTTGGACTAGTCCTGTTTCTGCTTCCAGTCAAACATTGTTTGGGGTGATAGATGCTGTGTCAGAATAGTATTGTCAGTGTAGAGACCTGTGGGTTGGTAATACTGTATTTTGAGGGAACTTGTGTGATAAGATCTCGTAATGCGTATGCAGCCTCTTAAAGAATAAAACCCAGTTTGTTTGAAAGTAATGGCATATCTGAAATGTGAGTAGTATTTTTGTGGACTTTCCAACAGTCCTTAATGGAATTTGTGTGTCTTGAGTTTCTTAACAACCTTTCGAAATAACCTTATTGAATGCAGGGTTGCGATGCCAGTAATGAGAATATACTTGTAGCTTAACTTGCATTCTTTTTCTCTTATATTTGCAGGTTTCTCTGATGGATCCAACAGAAACAAAACTAACATGTAAGAAATGTGTCCTCCTAATCCTTAGTTTGACTTTGAATTCCATTTTTTAAAAGCACAGTTGTTTTGGATGGGTGGAAAAAAAAAAAGGAAAGATTGCCTTGCAGATTTCTGCTGTGAAGTCAGTTATTGTCTTTAGAATCTGAATCTTCACTTAGTTCATTTCTGGACATCTTGGTTTTATGGGTGCAAAAAATTGAAAAATAAATATGGGCAGAGAGAAAGCAGAAATACCCCTTTCTTAAACAAGAACAGCCACTAGATTGTTGCATTGACTGTGTTTTCTTGCAGCCTTACATGTGCTTCTGATATGTAATTTAGTAGTTCCTGCAAGCTTTCAATTAATCTGAGGAATAATTGTTTACCTTTTTTTATCCAAGCAGATTTATGAACCTGGAGAAATATTCATCCAGCTGGATATTTTATTTTCTAGTGCTGAGCATTCTGTAACATGGCTGTGCTCCAGTATGATCGTATGATCTCTTAAAAACTTGGTGTTACTTTAAGCATTGTGTTCTGTGCTTTAAAATGTCGATAAGGATTCTTACTGTCTCTGTGTCCTCAAGCAAGCACACTTGGCCCCCATTCCCCACCACCTTCTTTCTATCGCCAGATGATTGCTTTTTTCCATGGTGATAAAAATACAAGGTTTTGGTGTCAGAAATTTAGAAGTTGCTTATCCAGAGTGCGCTTATTGGAACATTAGTGTGGGGGATGGAGGCGGTTAGGGGAAAACATCCCTGTGCTCTAAAAGTCTTCAGAGTCCATCTAAAACTGACTTGAGATTCTGTTCCAAAGCGTTAATTGAAAAAAGGGGGCCTTCTTTCCTGTCAGGTGGAAAGTTTGTTTCCTTGAAGTATCATTGCTCACATAACAGCTGATGGGTTGCGCTGTCCAAATCTTAAGCTTCAACGGTGGATTTTAAGTTTCCAGCAGTTTGGTAACTAATACTATTATGTGCCTTGTTACTGGGAGGTGGAGGTAGGGTGAGGGGATAATTGGTTTGTCCTTTCTTGTGTGACTTTCCTTTGGTTTCCAGAGGGCCAGTGCTGTACTGAGTGGCTGTGCCAATGGGGTAAGGCTTCTCTCTGTATTTCTTCAACAATTTTAGAGATTCTGCATAGAAGCAAGCAACTTGCCAGGTAAAGGCAATATAACTAAATGTATAAGTTAAGTTAAATTTAAATGGTTAAATATTTATTAGAAGTTCCTTTGCCCTCTCTCTTCCAATATATTTTCTCTAGAGCCTTTATTATCCTTCTCTTTAAGTAATAGTCCCACTCAGACAGATTTATGTTAAAACTTCACATAAGTTTATCGTAATAAAATTGCTTTCTGATTATATGGCAGGAAGATATTTAATATTTGGCTTGCTGTGTTTTCTCTGATGTACATCAGCAGAAACACCTGAGTTATCTACAGTATGAGTCTATTATTTTCATGTGTGCATGGCATTTTAGCTTTAGTTAATGGTTTACAAGACTTAGTTAAGTTTAAGGCTAACTAAATATAGATAGATGCATCATTTTTAAAGCCTAATATTTGCTGTGCTTACTGTGTTCCAAATGCTGTGCAAAGAAGTAGAAAAATTTCATGTGGCTCAAGTCCAGTAGTCACTCTCCTATGCCTGCTTTAATCTGCTAGCTGTATTAGCTGCTATTGTTAATCTAAAATGGTCTTCCTATTTTAGGAGATGCCTACGTAACACACTTTGCCAGCAATTGTACTAAATACTTCACTGCTGAA
>NW_009232911.1:8086-56726 GCF_000690835.1 Fulmarus glacialis
AACGGGTTGCTCAGGTACCCTGCCTGTCTTTGTTGCTATGGGAGATTGGAATACTGTTACTGTGCCAGTGCTGTCATCAGGTAAACTGGTAATATTTTGATTTAGTGGATTTGCTAACTTTACCAGTGATGTTATAGCTGCTAAAGAGAGAGAGATTGGAGTTTTGTGCATGACACATTGACTAGTTAAGCAGAATGTTAAATAATATGTAGTACGTACAGTGCTTTGTTTTGGATTGAGTCCTTACAGAAATGCTACTGTAAAATACTGTCCTTTCACATATATATAAAGGTTTTAAGACTTTTCAGTCACACTTTTTTTTTAACCACACCTTTCAGTATATCTTGCATTTTCAGAGGTTTCTTTACTTGTTCTATATTCTTTTGCCTCATAAATTGATTACAAATTTATTAAAGGAGTAAATATTTTCTTGCCTACTTCTATCTAGTGGAAGAGTAAATTACAGCATACACTTAATATGAATAAGAATATCATATATTCTGTAAGAATTCTCACTAAATGCACAACTTCTGCACCTGTGTAGAAAAAAAATTTAAAAAAAATTGTGTTGTAGTAAGCCAATTAGAAAGAAAGTTTGGGCAGTTTTTTCTGGGCAGATAAGTAAAATTTGAAAGTTACAATACCTAAAAATGTTACTGAGTTTTTAAATCTTCAGTGGAAGCTTATCCTTTTTTTTATTGTGAATTGTTTAATAGATGTCATTCTAGATTAAATTCTAAGCTCTAGAATTGTAAATTTCTGTAAAAAATAATTTGAGCAGTTAGGGGTTTGATTTTTTTTTTTTTTTTTTGGTAATGTGATGCGTCGTAAACTATTAGCCCTGACTTGTTTCTTAATGTTTTTAACTTTTAGACAGCAAAAATATTTTTCAATATACCTCAGAAAAAAAGATATCTCCCCCAAACATGAACTCACAAGTGCTACGCTTGCCACTGCCTTCATCCAAAAGCATGCACAGCTTTTTCAGTGCCTTCTGCACAGAAGAGAATATTGAACAGAGTATATCCTATCTCAATAGGGTAAGCTAATCTTCTTGTTTATTGGAGGTTGTGTGAAGGTGACATTAAATCAATTATGGTAGTAAAGATTCACTGGATTAAGAAGGCTTCTTTCTCAATGCTCAGAAGCCAAAGTTGGTGGGATAGGATTTTTTTTTTTCCCCCCTTCATATAGGATTTTACCCAATACTGTTTCCCTCTTTTGGATAATTGTGAGACATTGATCGTTATTTATTCCCCCCCCCGCCTTGTCTTTTACCAGGAATTGACAACATTGGGCTTTCCTTCTATTTATGCGGAGTCCAAAGGAAAAGAATTAAATTTAATATCTATCATAAATTGCATGAATGAATTGCTTGTACTGCAGCACAAGAACCTTCGAGCTCAGGAAGAAGTAGAAATGCAGCATCTGAAACTGGGTAGTGATATGGATCACTTACAGAACTGCTATGCTAAATTAAAGGTAGAAAACAAGATAATTCCACCAATATTATGCAGCACTTATGTTTAAAAGATACTGTACATTCTTAACAGTGAGTGCTTTTTTTGTTTTTTGTCCCCAGTACTAATCTGCAATTGTATTTTTATGTGCATTTTGGATTTTTTGAAGTCTTTTTCCAGTTGAAAATTCCTTAATGAAATATGAATTAATAAGGGAGCTGAAAACTTATTTAGAAAACTTATTTAGAATTATGGCCTCTTTAGTCAAGGAAGAGGGAAGACTGTTCAGATTGGAAGTGTTAATGCATGCTGTGGGTGAAAATGTTAAACGCTTCAGTTCATATAATTCAGTATCACTTAAAAGGATATGCCCAGCTCTAAAAGATAAATTCCCAATATAATTATAAACAGTAAAAGCGTAGGTAGCATTTCTAGTGTGTGTCACAGGGTTATTATCAGTCTTTCTCCATATCTGTAGTTTTTTCTGGTTTTTTTGTTGTTGTTGGATCCCTTGAATAGCTGACTATAAAGTCTCTTTGTAAGAACTGCTCAGAAGCTGTTGTCAAAACTGAAGTTACTAAGCTTCGTTTTACCACTGGATAAATACATGCACAAAGCCGATCACTGTGGAGCAGCTGATATATTGGAAGTTCACAGCCTATGCTACTTCATGGGCACTTGTATGTGCAGTCATATTAGAGTGTTGTCTTTCCCTTGACTCTCTCAAGAAAATAAAATTGGAAAAAAAAGATTTCAGTGCATGATTCAGGGCCTTTTAGGCTTGCTTTTCACTTGGGCTGGCCAGGACTATCTCCTTGACAAATACATCTGTAGATTCTCAAATTCATAGTAGTGCTTCTGCTGAGATTGGTCATCCATGTAGAAGCATTTTGATATGACATTAAAAAATCATGTGTAACTGCTCTCATTTTTATAGAAATACTATATAATGTTAGGTTCCAGAACACTCCAGTTACTTTCCTTAGACAAATGGCTTTAAGGTGAGGGGTGAAAAACTTGTTAGTACTACTTCAATCCCAGGGCATTTAATTTAGCTGTCAGCTTGTGAGGTTTCTCATGTAAACTCTTTCAGATACTATGCAGCGATCCTCTTGAACTTCCACTGTTGTGTTACCTATATTCCGATGTGGTTTGCTTAGAAGTTCTTGTTGCTTAAATATCTCTACACACTTGTAGCTCACTACACGTATGAAGAAAAAGAGCTTGTGTGTAGTGTTTGGCTCTGTCATTTAAGTTGGCAATTGCAGGTTTGTTTGTGTCTCTTATTTGTGGAAAAAGATTTCTAAAATGCTAGTTTTGCATAATCTGTTATAATGAGATCATCTGTCTAGCCTTACTCTGTATATATGAAATGTCCCATTTACTTTGCTATGGTCACAGTCTGCATATGTGTTAATTGTTCCCTTGATTATTTAACAGAAGCATTCCAATTAGACCGTACAGGTTGCTTAGTATCGGCCTCACTCCCACAGTATAGATATGCTTACAGAAACCTGACTTAATGAAAAAGTAATAACTGTGTAAGATAACATTTGCTAAATACCAAGCCAAATTTTTGTTTCTTGTGAGCAGGAGTGTTTCTTGTACTGGAGGATCATACCTCTTGCTCCAGAAAATAGAACTAACTTGTCATTGAGAACACAAGATCATCCCCAAAACATCAGAGATCAAATATATAGGCAAACTTACCTCAAGTGAGGTGGTTTGGCAGTTTGGTTTGTGTGGTTTGTTGGGGTTTTTTGTTTATTTGGGTTTTTTTTGGTGTTTCTGTTTTGTTTTTTTTTTTTAAATCCTTTGCTATTAAGTCTTATTGATACTGAACTATCAACACTTTTCCTAGGAACAGTTGGAATTATCTAAAAGGGAAATTGTTGGACTTCAGGAAAGAGACAGACAACTGCAAAGCAAGAACAGAAATTTGCACCAGTTACTTAAAAACGAAAAGGATGAAGTGAGTTGTCTTGTACATTAACACAAGTCATTACATAGATATTCAATAATATGTTTTTTTGCAAGGAGACTTGTAATTGTTCACTTTGAATGCTTTTTTTGTTGGTAAATGTTGTCTTTCACCAAAGTGGAATTGGCATGTTACATATGGATAAATAGGTTCTCTAAGGGATAGGTCCGAGTTCTAACAATAGTAGAGAGTACTGCAGAAATGCACATGTACAGTTTTCTGAGGCTTTCTGTACTTTTGAGCATAGCTGTATATTAGGACGTTTAAAAATATCAAGAAGTAGGAGGGGGCAAGAGGATTCAGTCACTTCCTCAAATGTTTGTGTATAGGAGCTTTTCTTTCTTTTTTTGGTTATATTGTAGAGGAGAACAAAAGACCAAAAAGGGAGGTGGGGGGAGACCCAGCCTAAAAGCACAGTCTCGTGAAACTTGGGAGTCTTGGAAGAACCAAGATCAGAAAACACTTTGAAATCCAAGACACTGCTTAGTTTGGGATTTGTTTCCAGTGTGCTCCTTCCCCTGCCCTGTACTTTACATGGCTTCTAAGTTTCTGTGAGTGTTCTCTGTGTTCATAAACATATTCATACAGTCAGCAATCACAGTAGTATCTGTATATAGTGAACATCCTAAAGTTCCAGCTTAAAGTATTGAATGTGCTGTGTGTTTGTAAGGTTAAAACTGATGTTTAAAAAAAAAAACCTGCAGGTATTGATTGTACAGGCCAGGAATGTGCTTTATGATATATTTTAATGTTCTTTTAGACCAAATAGAATAGTCTGTCTTCCAGCATCCTGCTGCCCAAAAGACGAGTAGTTTTTCTTTTAGTGTAAACCTAACAAGCATACTTTAGAGTTAAAGTAAAACTAGATCCTGAACACTAATTACTGAAACCAAAAATATGTCTTTCTCTGCTCTGTTCAATAAAGGGGTTAAAGAACATTATGTGAATTGCCAGAACATGACTTCAGTTGTACTTCAGAGGAACTGTAGTATTATAATATGTTGCTTATGATGTTGGTTTCTGCAGAAAAGAAACTAAATCCCCTGACATAAGTCTGAGGTCAGAATCCATGGGTTGGGAGAGTTCTCCTGATTCCTTTTGTCGCTTCCTTTCACCAGAAATACAGTTTAACAGAAGTGTCATTTTGCTTCATGTGTTTTGGTTTTCTGAATAAATTTATGTGTTTATACTTTAATGGAAGAAACAGTTTATTGTGGGGTTGCTTTTAGGTACAGAAGTTACAGAACATAATTTCAAGCAGAGCTACACAGTACAATCATGATATGAAGAGGAAGGAGAGAGAGTATAACAAATTAAAGGAACGCTTACATCAATTAGTCATGAACAAAAAGGACAAAAAGATAGGTAAGTAGCTCTGTGAATTTTACTACAGCAAAATAGCATATTCTGTATGTTAAAAATGCTTAAATTTGGTTCTGGGTATCTTTAAAGTCAATATGGCCCACCTCTTGTACATTTTTATTTAGATGTTAGAAGGTTACATGAAAGATGTAATATTTCACGTCAGCTGATTGTGTAAGGCTAAAACTTTTATATTGTGTTCCATAAGATTGTTTACCAAGCACAAACCGAATGGACATCTTTACAAAATGAGTTTTTTTTACTAGGGAGAATTATTTGGAATCAATTCCTAAGCTAGAGCTGTCTCTCATCTACTTTCTTGCTACTGCTACCATCACAAGACTTTAGGAAGTGTCATAAATGCTTTATTATGCCCACGAGTTACAATTGGGAGGAACACTGCATGAGCTTTTTTCCCCTTGAGATACTACGGTCTACTTGTGTTAATGACAAGCAATGAGATGTTTTAGAGAGGAACACAAGATAGACATAGCATCTAGTGCTATGTGAAATGAGGAGAAAAGAAATCTCCTTTAGCATATGACTACTCACATGTTGTGCTGCCCAAAAATTGTGTTCAAGACATTCATCAATGCTATTAGCATGAGTATAGTTTTTTGTGGTGTGTTGCTGAAAACAGGTATCAGTGTTATGTAACTGAAAAAAAAATCTGCATCTTCTGGTTCATATATTTGGCCTTAGAGTAATTACATCATTTATCTCCAGTGGAAGAGAAGTCCTGCTCTTCCTCTCTTATCCCTCCTGCCACCCCCAAAACACTTGGCTGTTTGCCAACTGTAGTGCTTGTTGTATTTCAGTAAGCTGGTTTAGTTCACTAAACCAGAAGAAAACTATTCATGTTGTTGCCAAGTTGGTTTTCTGCTGATTTAGTTTTCTAAAAGTGCTTGTGGGTAAGCCAAACCAGGTTAGGACTCTGTAGCAGGAACACCTATTCTAGCTGCAGAAAGTCTTTAGGTATCAGCTCAGTAATCTCTAGAAGCTTCACCCTGAGCCCAGCAAAACTTACTTGTGCCACGTTCTTGACTCCAGTTGGCTAGTACTAGCTCAAGTATCACTGAGGTCAAAATAACAGGGTTTTAAATCTAGTTACTGTTTGCTGATAGCTAACTAGAATTGAGCTTGGGCCACTAATCTGTAGTGATGTGTTGGTTTTGGGTTTTTGTTGTTGGTGTGTGTTTTGCATTGGTTTTTTTCTTTTTCTTCAAACCTGGACAGAGAAGTTTCTTTGTTTTGAGGAACACCTTGTGAAACATCAGGAAGTTGCTTACTCTAAACTGGTGATAAAACTGGTATTATTGCCAGAAGAGAAGGTTAGAGTTGATACACCATTGATATAAAGGTTGAAATAGGGATGAAGGTGTCATTAAGAAATACATAAACAAGATAAGACAGGATAAGAATACATCCCTCTGAGTTTCCAAACGCAAAAATTATCATATTTCCTTGACTATGTTATTCTTACTTTAAGCAGGGCAATGTGGTTTCATATGGGTCTGAAGATTGAGGGGGATATTTGGGTAATGTGGTCTCTTGTCAATAACTACATGTAAATGCAAATAGGTAAATGCAATGTCATCTGAATATTTATATATTTGCATGTTTTTTCACACTTTGAAATATCCTTTTCATTTGTAGCTATGGAAGTTCTAAATTATGTTGGTAGAGCTGATGGGAAGAGAGGTGCATGGAGGACTGATAAGACAGAAGCCAGGTAGTTGTCTTAGAACAACATTAATTGAA
Source organism: Fulmarus glacialis (assembly GCF_000690835.1). Lineage (NCBI taxonomy): Eukaryota > Metazoa > Chordata > Aves > Procellariiformes > Procellariidae > Fulmarus > Fulmarus glacialis. The sequence continues at coordinate 14,651 of NW_009232911.1, forward strand.
ACATATGTTATGGCTGTTATGTTGTTACTGTAAGATTTCTTCTTCCAGAAATGAAGAAGAAATGTACAAAGTTCTGTTAAGTGATTATGAACAACGCCAAAACCAGCTTTTAGTGGAAAATGCTGAGCTGAAAAAAGTTCTTCAGCAAATGAAGAAAGAGATTATTTCACTTCTCCCACCACAGAAACAGAAACCTAAAGAAAGGTCTGAAGATGGGCCAGTAAGTATTCTTCAGTTAAAATTAAATCTGCGTGGTAGTTTGGTACAGTGCAGGAGTAATTTGATCATTTGGAGGGTGGAGGGGCGGGGGGAAACCCAAACCTAAACTTCTTGTGAGACTTGCAAGTGGATTGCACATCCTGTGTTGTGCTTGAAATCCATCTGTGTTTAAATGTTCTACTGTCTGTCAACAATACCCAGTGTATTCTTCCCAGTCAGTCAATGGAAAGCTTGAAAGTATACTTTGAATTAATTTTAAATGCAGTAGCTACCTGTATGTAATTCTATATAATGATGCATTTTGGGTTTTGTCTGCCTTCCATACTAAGATGTTGATGCAAGCTTTCAAGGTGCTCACATGAAGAAACCAGGCTTCCCATAGAATCCATGGGGATGGAGGAAATGTAATTAGGGTGCGCTCCTATAGTACATGCATTTGAGTAGCTGTTAATTCCTTTTACAGAGCTGCCGGTACGTTCAAGGAAAATGTTTGATTTCCAAGTAAAATGGTTTGTGGGTTTTTTGTTTGTTTCCAGGTTTTAAGTATCTCTTTGTTTACAGAGGATGTTTCGTTTTTATGGAAGAGCACACTGCACAATCATCATTTATCAGAGTTCGTTTATTCCTTTTGCTGATTCCTTACTAGAAGTTGTAGTTCTGTTTTGATGTCAGAGTGCAGTAGGGAATAATCTCGAAGGTTAACTGAGCTTTCTCTTAGCAATAAGAGAAAGAATATCCCCAGGTATAAGAAAGAGTTGAAATGCAGAAAATATGCATAAAGGCTAGATTCTAGGATTCAAGATTGATGGTGTACTAGTAATAGGATATTAAGAGAATATGGATACTCTACAGAACAATGTATGAAGTATTTCCTATTACAGTAAATAGTACATGCTGGTACATAAGAACGTGTAGATGGAGCCTTCCAGAGTGTACTGTTTCTGTGGAATCTAGTACTTGCCATTTCAGAAGGTCCCCTGTCCTGCTCAAGTTGCTGTACTACTTCCTCTATTTCTGAGCCGCCTCAGGTGCATTTGTCCGGCCCCGGAGTGCGCTGTATAGAAGACCACTAGACTTTCTCTGGCCACTTCTTTGTAAGATGTGAATAAACTCTTTCTAACTTCACTGGATGTCTTGCCCCCTATACCACACAGAATGACTCCCATGTGTATTTAATGAAGTAGTCAGTAATGTGCAGTGTGTTAACCTTTTACCTTAAAATTTCATCATGTAGGAAATCAGTAGATCTAATTATTACTGTAGCTCAGCAACAAGAAGTTGATCTTCAGTAGTGGGTGTTGAGTATAATTTATAGTATAAAGCATAATCGGGTGCCAGTTCTGTAAATGGTCCTTCTGCTTTTAGGATTCCAGTGAGGCCAGGAGCATTTGGCACAAACTTGAGTACACGGGTGAAAGTCCAGCTGTGGGAATGGGGTCTTTATGAACTTGCGCATTGAAAGAAACTTGAGGAAAAACTGGGACTTAGTGCTCTGAAATTCACCATTCTTGGGTGATAAGACAAGTATTTGTTAACTGTTGTAGCATTAATAGACTACTAAGAAAATATTAAAAGCCTGCGCTGAAACTTCTGATTAGTTCTCTTGTAATAGTACTAATTAACCAAATTAAGCAGAACAACTACTTACTAGACAATAGTAATTTCTAGTAGTAGAATAATAATAGAAGTATTTACTAGATGCAAGTCTCAAGTGGAGTTATTTCAGCAGGGTTGTAGGGTGGTGTGGGGGTTTTGGTTTGTTGGGGCGTTTTTTGTTGTTTTGCTCTGTGGTGTTTTGTTGTTTGGTTTTTTTTTTCCATTTAATCTATTTTATGCTTTCTTTAATTTCATGCCACTTGGGAATTGGGGATAGTTTTTGTCATGATAGGGACACTGCTTAGTTTTTTTACATTTGTCAAATTAATATAAACAGGAAGAGTGTTGCCAAAAACTATGGTTTTGCAGAAATAGACTAAGTCTTAAATATATAATTTATCTCACAATGTGTATTTTACATTGATTAGTTTTTTGTTTAGAAGTACTAGTTTGCTTTGTGAATGTCTGAAAATAAATTTCTATTTAAAACATTGCATCTGATAGTTAATGCTTGTTTGTGACTCTCTTAACATTTTGGTATGAAATCTGAACTCTTACTGAATCCCTTGCAGAGTAAAAAAACTGCCAAATATTGCATTTCTACTTAGAAATGCTAATTCATATTGATTTTTAGAAGGAAACATATACCTTGGAGTATGGCAGCTAGTGATGTAGTCGCATCATTTATCATTTTGCTTCCCATCACAAAATAACAGCCATGAAACCAGCCAGATGGTCATATTATCACAGTACTATCCAGAGGCCTACTTCAAACTGGGCTTTCATTGTGTTAGCATATATAAATATAAGTAAAGGAATAAGGTATTTCTTTATGAAGTGACATAAGACTCTTAAACCAATCAACCAAAAAAAAAACCCCAAAACCAAAAAAACCCTCCCAAACCAAAACCCTGGTTTCCTTTTTTTTTTTCTTATAGCTATTGTTTTGCTCCTTAAGATCTCCTGTGATCCAGGTTTGAAAGAAAGTGCTGACTGCATATGTAAATGAATTACTTTGATGCCTTTGAACTTCTTGGTTTTGTACTTCCCATCCCATTTTTCCTATCTACTTGTAGAATGGTTTAGTTGCTTGAGAAGAGTGGAGTATTCATGCCAGGTATTCAAACGGCTATAGCTTTTCAGTTCAAATCTACTAATTTGTCCTGGGCTAGTCTTCTCACGACCATTTAGCCTTTTATGTCTTAGCTCTTCGAGATAGCATTCAGGTTTGATGCTTGAACAATAGTGTAAAATGGAAGTGGGAGAGGGAGGTGCTAGTTCCACTCTACCTTCAGCGTGTTGTGGGTTTGTCTTACCATGGAGAAAAATAAGGCAGGGACAAATTACTTAATTCTCTAACAGGAGAAAATCTTTGTCTTAAATCCTGTTCATGCTGCATAGCTACCGCTTAAGTTTTGACAGCAGAACTCAGCAATCTGAACTTCTCTAACTTGAAGATGTGTGTAAGTGAATTTTGCTAGCTGATAGGCTCTCTCTGTGGTGGGATTCTGAGGACTGCCAGGTCACTTTTCTCTTCAGCATTATGCTGTCAGGGAACTGAACTCCCTGACAGTCAAATTTCCCTGTATGGAAAAATCTTTCCTGTATATAAGGGTTTTCCTGCTCTTCAGTAAATTAAATCCATATACATATTTAAATAAACAAATACACATATTTGGAGTGGTGGAGTGATTTGCAGCTTCTTTCTGCTTCTACAGGTGCTGTCAGACCTGGAGGAAGATATTGGGGAGTTAAATAAAGAGAATATATGGGAACTGTCTTGTGAAACTGTGCGAGAGCAGCTTACCAACAGCATTAGAAAACAATGGAGAATGTTGAAAAATCATGTTGAAAAGCTGGATAACCAAGGTGATGTTTAACTGTATTACATGTACGTATAAAATGCTACTGATAGAGTAGCATTACTGAAAGAGTGGTCAGGCCTTGGAACAGGCTGCCCAGGGAAGTGGTGGAGTCACCATCCCTGGAAGTATTTAAAAGACGTGTAGATGAGGCGCTTAAGGACATGGTTTAGTGGGCATGGTGGTGTTGGGTTAACGGTTGGACTTGATGATCTTAGAGGTCTTTTCCAACCTTTATGATTCTATGATTCTATGATAATTCCATTTGGTATCATGCTCTTAGGATTTACTTTACTGTCTAAGCTAAAAGGAAGCTAAAATGGAAGGAATTGTGATCTGGCAGACTTTCTGAAAGAGCTTGTGATTGGCATTTTTCTGTGTAAGTTTTAATTTAATTGTAGGTAGTTAGGGAAGCAATTGCATACCAAGCCTGTTATCTTGAGAAAGGGCACGATTATAGTTTGACACAGTAAACAGCAACTTTCTGAAGTAATTATTTTTCTTTTGAAAGTACCCGTCCTGTAGTAATGTTTGTTGCCTTTCCCCACCTTTTTGAGATGTTCAAGTAATGCAGATGTAACAATTTGAAGTAATTGGATGCAAAATATGTAAATCCTTCTCAAGAGTCCAGGCTTGCCACATCCATACCTCTGAGGCTTCTTGTGGCATTCTAAAGCAAACTGCCTGATGGTATGGTGCTGGACTCTCCTCATTTCCAGCTGTTAAACAGCATTAAAAGATGGCTAAAAATATATAAAATTCTTTCCTAGTATTATTTTCCCATGCAAGCACATGCTGCTGCTACCACAGGGATGTTTGCAGTCAAGAATAAGACTGAGAAAGTCATGCATGCAATTGCAAAGAAAAGAGCAAACGGTCTAAGAGATATGTCTGTACCATAGAAAGGATTTTAGGAAGACTTGTTCTGAGTAATACTTGATTTGGTGTAACTAGCTGAAAAATAGTTGTAAGCGTCAGAAAAAATGTTTCAAGTATTTGCTGTTTTCTTGGAGTCACTTTTTTGTTTTTTGGATTTAGAGATGACCATAGTCTAGTCCTTTAGGATTCAATTAATGTTCCTGGCATCAGGGAATCAAAACCTAGCTCACTACAATCACTGTGATAGCTATGCATGAAATCAAATAAAGCAATATGTAATTATAGAAAATACATTTTATTCCTCTCTAATTCATTCCCTTACTGGGATGAAAATATGCACACAATGTTTGTTAGCTCTGTTTCTCCTTCACAGGACTCAAAGTAAAAGGCTTTCTTTTTATATCTGTGATAAATATAGTTACTGTCATATTTTTATGAACACGCAAGCCCTTCAAAAATGGGCTCAGAAGAATAGGCTAACAGCATGTCAGTGAAAAGAAGTCTTAAGTTGTCTTGATTTTTCTTTTAAATAACTGCTGAAACAAGTGGGTTTTTTTGTGTGACACTTACTGCAGTGCAGATGCTTGGTTTACCTTGGGGAATGTGAAACAGCTATGTTTTCACTGCCATTTTTTTCTGAACTGGATTTTGTGCCTAATTACCTATGTAGCACCAATTCTGGATCTCTTGTCTCTGATAGAAGTGCTTTTGAATACCCTGTATATCTGTCTTTCAGGATGAAAGAAATATAGTCTAAAACCTTTAGCTATTGCTATGAATCCCTGATGTGAGGGATTTCTTTGTTTTGTTTTTAAGTAGCTTTTTTCCCCCCTTAGTGTCACGAGTACATTCAGAAGCCTTGAATGAAAAAGATGTCATTTCAAGAGAAGACCATGAGCTGGAAACTGAAAAGCTAGAGTTGGAGATTCAGCAATGTAAAGAAATGATCAAAACTCAACAACAGCTCTTACAGGTAGTAAGCTTTAATTTTTCTTATTTTTCTCAACTGAATCTAAGCTTTTTTGTTTTTCAATGATGTGCCACTTTTCTCACTTCTGAGCCTTTCTCCATTCTTTGATAATGCTTTTAAAATGAAATATCTTAATGGTTGGTCCAAATATAGGTATGCTAGTGGGTTGGTTAGTAATTTAATGAGCTTGTAATTCTGATAGGATTAATTTTGGGGGATAAACAAAGGTCAGGAAGGCTGATGAGGTCAGCCACCTGAACAGGGACATTTTGCTTGCCATCTGAAACTGCCCCCCCAGCCACCAACTTGATACTTATTACATTGTTTCCATATTAAACTTCAACCATTTTTCTGATAAAACTGAACCTGTGAAAATACTGCACCTCTTAACTGTCACTCCCAAATTAATTTTTGTCTTTTGTTGCTTTATATCTGCAGCAGCAGCTTATGTCTCCATGTGACGATGACACCACTCTGTTACTACAGGATTGCTATTTGTTGGAAGAAAGAGAGCGTCTTCAGGAAGAATGGAGACTATTTCGAGAACAAAAAAAGAATTTTGAGAAGGAACGAAGAAGTTTTACAGAAGCTGCTATTAGATTAGGACTTGAGGTATTAGAAAAGTGGAAAGGTATTAGAAAAGGGAGCTCCTATGGAAGATGCGTTACGATTGTTAAGTAGTTTTACTGTTACACACACTAAAGTGCAGCCATCCAACAATATCTGTTTGCTAAAAACATCATTCCCATACAGTATAAAACATATCTTTGGTTGTTGTAGGAGATTATTCTGTTGGCATTTCAAAAAACCAGGTTTTTTGTGTGTGTTGGAAAATACAGTTGCTGCAACTTGAATGACCCATTTTTGTTTCAGCTTTTGAAATATCTAAGTACTTCCAAAAATCAGTCCACTTATTCACTAAATCCTTTATTAGATGCTGCTTAAGTTTGGTTTCCTACGAAAGCAAGGCCTATGCAAATTTCAGTCAGATTTGGCTGCAGGGTTGAATTCTTAAAGGTACTAGATTCCTAAACTTCTGTGAAAACCAGTGACTATTGCAGAAAAGCAAAGTAATTGCTGCTTTTGCCTTAGTAGGGTCATAATCTGTTCTCTTCTTGTAGTTAAGCTGGCCAGTAAGCACACATACTGGAAGGCAGTTGGGGTAGATGTGTCTCTAAATGAGCTCTTGCATGTGTCCCCTTTGGTCTAGCTAGTAGTTAGGGCCAAGAACATGAAGGGGCTTACAAGTTTAGCAGGGAAAAATGTGGTCATGAAACTATGATGGTACAGATATGACAGGAAAAAAAGCCATTGAAGGAAAAAAGAAACGGGCTTTAGATTTATTGCTTACAGAACTGCTTGCTTTGACATGCAGAGGAGAAAGTTGGAGTGGGATGTGATTAAAATTTATGAAACTCTGGATTCAGTTGGTCAGATGAAAGCAGTACTGTTGTTCACCAAATCTCTCAAGATTAGGACTAGAGGGAGCTCCTAGAAACTGCTTGAAATTAAGTCTAAAATGTATCCAGAAAAGGTACGTTTTTATATATCAAGTAGTTGACTTCTGGGTTTTGCTGCCAGAGGAGTTTGTGAAGGCAATCAATACCAGCAGGTTCAAAAAGCAGTTGCCTAACTCATGAACAACACATCCACAAATGGGTACTAAAAGGGCGGGACAAGGGGGTGCCTTCCAACATCTCTAATCAAATGACTTTTGAGGCTGGGAACCTCTGAGAGAATGCACTGCAGAAAGTGGCCAGTGTCATGTGATCTCATCAATAGAATCTTTTGTGGCCGTTGTTGGAGACAGAATACTGAGCTAGATGGACAACTTGTCTGACTCAAAACAGCTTTTTTTTTGTTCTTATGCTGTAAAATTTATTGTAAAGAACATAAGTATTTTATGTTCTTTAAAATATTTAGATTTTACTTGAGAGAATGGCACAACAGTTCTTCACATGGTGACAAATACTGACTCAGACCACTACATATAGATATGTATTCTTCAACTCTTTCATTTAATTTTATTTGCATTTTGATAAGAGGGGAAATTCTATGAGGGTTCGTGAATTTCATGTTGGACCTTGAATTCAGCTTTAAAAGTCCTTGAGTGATAATAAATTGTAATTGTTTGTCCAGAAATGTTTAGGACTACATTGCAGCATAAGCGTAACTACCCATGCTTCTGCTTGTTAAAATGCTCAAGTATGAAAAGAGAAGCAAGGCTGTAAGCTTTGTAGGTGTTTGTGAAAGTTTGCATTGGAGTTCTGCTTGCCCTATTTTCTACTGCCATAGTAGAAATAATTTTATATAATGGGGACGTCCTGTTTCACTTATGGTTTTTGGAGATGAAATAGCTTGTTGCTTGATTCCACAGCCATTGCATCTTTTGGAGGTTGTCCTTTAGCCATTATTTTCGTTTTTTGTGCTCAGAGTGATTGGAAAATGAAACAACCCCTTTCTTTCTGCCCCAGTTTTGGACAGAAGTAATCAGTGCTATTTTCAATGTCATTTTTATCTGTTTAAGAGAAGGCTCAGGGTTGAGGTTTAAGCAGTAATCCTTATTGGCAGCTGCCCAGAAATGGGGACTCCCTCTGAGAGGTAGTGCAACACTGAGGGGGAAGGGGAACATAGGAGGCAGTGGTACGAGATTGTGTCACTGGAGAGGGGAACAGTAAAATGAACGGATTAGTCAGACCTCTGTGAAACAAACCATGGGGTTTGGCTTGTAAATAAATACTTCCTCAGCTAATCCTTGTTGGATTCAAAAGCTTCCTCACATGACTCTAATTCTGTGTTAAACTGCTGGCTCTCCTTAATTACATGGGCATGTTACAACTTCTTCTTTCATAAGTAGAATAGCGTCAATTTAATGTGGACTAAGCTTGTTCCTGTCGTAAGTGTGAACTGTCATTTCTTTTCCTAGAGAAAGGCATTTGAAGAAGATAGAGGAGCGTGGCTGAAGCAACAGTTCTTAAGTATGTCTACTGATTACAAGCGCTCTGAAAATGTGACAACTCCAAGTGCCTTCTTAGGAAGCAAGTATTTGGTTCAAATTATGTTCTTGTAATGTGTTTCTTTTTCCCTCTTTCAACTAAAAGATGCAAATATGAACAAAACTATTAAAAAACCCAAAACTTTGCAAGACAAATTTTACCATGTATCCATATGCCTCTACCTGTCAGGGTAACTGATGGTTCAAAATCTCCTTTTTAAAAGGGAATCATGATAACTCCCTCCTTGATAATTACTTATGTAATGAATTTATGTTTGTGAAGCAATCTGGTGAATGTCAAGTACCTGACAGCACAGCTGTTAAGAACAGGGAACTTTTAGAATTAATAAATTAAATTAAATATGAGCATATTAATTGCTAAGGTAGTTGAAGAAATCATGACCTATAGAGATCTGTATAGATTAGAAATAAGTTTTGGAAACAAGAGCATCATAATGTGGAGACAGCAGCATTAATTGTTTGAGACAAGGTAATATTAAACATGTGTACACATACCTATTTAGCAAGAAAAGAATCCTGTGGAAAAAGTAATAGTGAAAAGAGCATAACGGTAACGAAAATAAATTTGAGCAATAAACAATTAAATTTTAAGATTCAAATCTTCATAAAGGAATAACTTTGTCAGAAAAGATAATGGAAGCACGGCTATATGACATATAGTTTGGCATATTGTTTTTATTGGAAGTATTTTTTACTTCCTTTCTTCTCCAATTTTTTTTTCTTTCAAGTTGGTAAGTTTATTTCCCATCCCCTCATGCCTGAATATGCATGTGCAGTGTTTTGGTCTTCACCAGTGAGTCTTCAATACTTTCTAAGGAGTGAGGGGGTGGGGTGGGACAAAAAAAGGAATGGGGGAGGAAAAAGTAACAACAATCTCTGTTAAATAGATTCTTGTTGTGGCAGCATTTAAAGATAAATGTGTGAAATACCTGGCAAGTAAAGATAGCTTGAATTTGTATTCTTGTTAGATAAAGTAGCCTGTCTCATGTGTTCTGGGTTCTCCTTGTTTTCGCCTCTGTACAATTCCTGTAGCGCTGCTGTAAGTGTGAAATGAAATGATCTTCCACAGTAGAAAAACTTCTTATTTTTAGGAACAAAATTGAGATTGTTTGGCTGTTGCTTTTGAAGAATGACTTGATTTAGTGATCTGTGAGCAACTTGAGATCTGTTTAACGTTCACTGTACACTAAAGCTTTTGATTTGTAATTGCCTCTTTCCAAACTCAGTGTTTCTGGATGTATTTAATGCCATATTTTCTCTTCTTTTTCTCTTCTAAATGGCATTCTTCAATCTTATATATCCTAATCTTAAGCTACTGGATAATAGTAATAAAACCAAAAATGTCTGCCACACAGAGACTCATACTCCATTGGGATATTACTCCACAGGTTATCATTAAAGTTGTTTTAATGTTAAATTTTCCTTTTTCACAACACTTGTCCAAAAGCTCTTAATTCTGTAGTGCTGTGAGGAATACTGTAGAATACAGAATCATTCTATTTCTTTTTTTCCACTTCATATGAAAGCTTTGAAATCTAAATGTGAGGAAGAATTAGCGGGGATTGATCTGCCATGTCTTTTGGCCATGTCTTTGCATTGACTTTAGTGATGGTTAAGTTCATATAAATGCTAAGGCATCTAACTTACTGCTTTTAATTTTTTTTTTCTATACGCTGGCAAGTTTGCAAGTTCTCATGTTGGTGTTAATTACTGTATATGCATGCTGGCGAAGTTTTTACTTAAGGAATAAAAAAGCTTTATCAATTGTAAAGCAAGAAACTTTACATTTGAGTGACTTTAAACTTGACTTCAATATGACTGCTTGCAGTGGTGGTTGTGTGTGTAAATGCTTCATTTTCAAATTTAGAATCCTAATTTTAACATAACTTCATTCAATAGTATTAAGTGTAGTAATAAAATTTTATCCCAGATATATAACAATAAGATTTATTATTATAGACATGCCGTAAGATGTTTGGTGTGGCTTTTTTTTTCCTAAAGCAGAAGACGTAAAGAAGCAAGTCCTTCAAATGTTTTTGGTGGCATTGTTTAACTGATGATATGTATATCTCTTAGGTTCTGACCAAGACAATCGGTTAGTGAAATCTGCATCTCAGCAAAGAAAACCTCACTGTAAGTTGAGTGGTCCTGTTTCAGCAGAACCTTGCCAGACATCTCAGTATATTACACGTAACAGGTAACTGAAATGACATTGCAGATGGTAATTTTTATAGTGCTAAACTCTACAGAGAGCACAGAAACTAAGTTGTGATAACTTACAGAAAGCCTAATGATTGATATATAGCAAAACATATGAAACATAGAATCATAAAGACAGTATTGTGTTTCTATCCAAAGCATAATTTATTTGCATTGTAACATTCTCTTTTCCCCAGTTCCAGTGCTGCATCAAAAAAACCTGCTGGAGATAGCAAGCCAAATCAGTGGGTGGAAAGTGACAAAGAAGAAACTGAGTAATGCACAAAGTCATGGGAAGACTCTGGAGTTGGCACTCTGCTATGTAGAAACTTGCACATAGAAGAACTGCCTTAGACTTCCTAGGGTTGCCTGCTGGGTTTTTTGTTAGAGATTTGTTCATAAACTTATCATTCTAAAGTGAAACAGAATGCTGAGTGTTTGGTCATTATTCTAGAGGATTATGTGGTGATCTGAATTGTGGCGCGTGTGTGTTTGTGCTTTCACATGGCTTTTATTTTTTAGACCATTTTTTGCCTCTTTCTTGCAACTCTTGAAAGAAGATAATTTAAAAATATATAAAAGCTTTGATATTTTTCTAGTAACAAGCTCTGATTCTGTGAATGAAGCAATGGTCTGAAACTTTGACTGTAACGAAATATTGGATCCTAATGTTATCTTTCATCACAGGCAGAGATAGCACTTTTAGAAATTGTTTAATTACTGGAAACATTCATTTATGTCTCAAGTGTAACTGGCATTGAAAATTCTTTTGCCTCAACTTGAATGTACAGTATACTGTAGATTTTTAACAAAACAGGTTCTATATTTATTGTGTGATTTGAAAATACCTCTTTGATATTTCAGATGACTTAAAGTGCAAAATCTTTATATATTTGTAAATAGACAAAGTGATTATGCTGAGAAACCATGAAATGCAACACATGCATACATAATATTTTACATGGCATTTTAAATTGTTTTATAGTGATACTCAGTTTACAGATGCATTGGGACTTTCAGTGGTTCAGTCAGGAACCAAATTATTTCAAATGTGAACAATAAACGTGTAATTCTATTCTAAGAAACCCTGGTTCTGTGTTTTGTGTGCACTAAACTTTTAAGGTGTCATGGTTGTAGGGCTGTACACTATGTCAACAAATCTGATGTTGGTTTTGTATTTTGTTAGTTTTTTCCTTTTAATTGACTCCAGAATCTTTTTTTGGTGTAGCCTTTGGGAAATCTGTTTTGTTTATAATGTAATAAAAATAGCCAGGTAGAGGTAAGATGTTTCAAAGTCTCCTTCACCTGACTCAAAGCATGCACTTTTCCTTGCCCACTAAAATCCATCTTGTCTCTTGTTGGGTTTTCATGCATCTGTGAAAGCATGTGTATAGCTCTGATCCTAGTATAATTGACCCTTTGGAAAATGTCTAAGAAACTCTGCTGTTCTCAGGGTCATAGAAAGGAAATTAACTCTGAAGCTTAGAATCCTTCACTGAAAATGCATTGCTGCTCTGCCTGTATCTTCAGAACTGGATGTAATGGAGTGATTGGACTACCTGGAAAAATAGCAATAGAATAACAACAGGAAAGAAAAGAAACTGGAGTTCTCCAAGAAGCTAAGATGGAAAACTGAAAATTCTGCTGATTAGTTCAGTACATTGAGTTACAGCTTGAGATGGAGTAGTAGCCAATGCAAACTGCAGAGGATACTTTTTGTATGGTTCTCACGTAGTACCCTTAAGGAAGCAGAAGTGTATATAATATTCTTGGTCAGCTTTCTGCTGCATAGGTAGTCAGGTTGGAAAGACAATGCAAATAACACCATATTTCTTTTTTTATTTATTTCTCCAGTTCCCCTTCAATAAATGGGTGATCATAGTCATGCTATCTGCTGAAAGGGTTTAGGAATATATAGCTGCTGTTGGGCTTACACCTTCCCCACGATGTGTTGGGAAAATTCTTGCCTGAATTTTAGTTATGGAAGAATAAATACATATATTCAAAAAACATTTAAAGATGTAAAGTGAAAAATTTAATAGATTGGCAATTAAGTGGGAGAACAGTACTTTACATGTAGGATTCTGATTTTCAAGCTAGTAGGTCATTGCAGGCCTGTAAGGCCATAGTTGAGGCAGTATCAGTATGCCGCTAGGGGCTGCTGCTGTCCTGAAGTAATTAAGGTGTGCTCGTTGGTGCTTCATTGGGATGCTTAAACGCATTCAGTTTAGTTGGACTTTTTTTACTAGACAGTTTTTCTTCATGACAGTAATTTTTAGGATAATAATGCCTTTGAAAAACAAAATAATTTACCTATTCAATCTTTTGTTTGTGCCTATTGAATGATTAGCAATTAATAAACATTTTGTACTAATTTTTTGCTTTAATGTTCTGTAACCCATCTTACAGAAGCGGAAATTCATTTGAATGCCTCCATGGATAACCAGCTGTGCTAGAAGTGCGTATGCAGTTGAGTTCTGAGCTGACCTCTTAGACCTGGTCTGGAAGTCTGGGGTGTAGATTCAGTCCTGTCCCTGCAAAGAAAGAAAATGTGCCTAGAGTTTTTGGATTGCTCTACATGCAGTAATCAGGAAGCTTTTAAATCTGAAGCTACTGCTAATAACGGTATGAATACTGCAGATGGTCTGGTTGGTAGTATGGTGACATTGTAATACTTCACTGTGTTGGAAACAACTTCAGGATCTTTCTTACTCGGAGACTGTTGAAGAGCAAAGGGGGAGACTGCTGGCAGGAACGTAATACAGGTGTGTCACTACACACAGGTGTATATTTGAGATAATAGAGCAAGTGGCTGTCCTGGTTTCGGCTGGGATAGGGTTAAATTTCTTGCTAGTGCTGTGTTTTGGATTTAGTATGAGGAGAATGTTGATAACACACTGATGTTTTCAGTTGTTGCTAAGTACCCTCCTAGTCCAAGGACAGCTCCCATGCCTACTGACTGAGCTAGGTACACAACATGGGAGGGAACATAATCAGGACAGCCAGCTCAGCTGGCCAATGGGGTATTCCATACCATGTGACGTCATGCTCAGTATAGGAATGGTAGGCGTGATCCAGGAAGTACCAATCGCTACCTGGTTATCGGTCAGCGCGGGTGGTGAGCAATTGCGTTGTGCATCACTTATTTTGTATATTTTATCATTATCATTATTATTCTCCCTTTTCTGTTTTATTAAACTGTCTTTATCTCAACTCACGAGTTTTTCTCACTCTTATCCTTCCGATTCTCTCCCCGTCCCACTGGGGTGGGGGGGGGGAGTGAGTGAGCGGCTGCGTGGTATTTGGCTGCCTGCCAGGTTAAACCACGACAGTGGCTTACCTAAGAAGGAACAAGAAGTACTGACTACTGGTGACTGATTAGCATACAGTTATTGTTAGCTACCTATGTGTGATATTGAAAAGATGAGTGGTTCTTTTACACTATGGTGTTTTATTTCACAAAATCTTTAAATATAATATGCATTGCTCCTTTTTCAGTCGACATGATGAGAGAATGCTTTTACCATAAATATCAGTCTAATTAGGTATGAGAACTTACTTTCCGGGATTAGATTACAGCTGTTAATTTTTTTCCCTTTCATCCCCAGTGGTTGAGGATGATACGATATAGCATTTGCAAAACAGACTGTAGAGCAAAGAATTAATAAATGAAAACTTTACTTAAGAAAACCTTCTCCATACAAAACAGCCCTCTCCCTAATTTGAAGAACTGCTGCCACCAGCTTCTGCAGAGTTGCTCCACTTCAGTTGCAGCAGGACAAAAATATTCCCATGTGTATGGAAAAAAATCAGACCATATCCTAGCTTTTTGCCAGGGATTATTCTACGTACACTTCAACCGGGCCAAGTTAACTAATAAATCCCCAAGATAATATCAATTTAAACAGGTTATTCTTGAAAGGAAAATAGAAGTATCTACAGGGTAATGGCAATGCTGTGTATGTTGAATTAGCTTAGCTACTACTTGTGCTGCTTTTTTTCTTCTTTTTTTTTAATTTGCAGTTACCACAAAGCTTTTGCGTGTGAAGACATGTAAGACATCTTGCTCTTACTTTCTTCCCTTCTACCCTCCATCTAATTTGCAAGAGAAGTAGATGACAAGATCCAAAAACTGATCCCAAAAGAAATGTTCTAATTATCTGATCATTTATTTATTGCTTTCAGACAATACATCTGACCTCTAATGTTTGCTATGCCCAGCAAAGTTGCACTGTAATTAACAACAACAAAAAAATCCCATGGTATACATTGTGTTGTAGTTTTCACACTGACACAGTACTTGTGTTCCTTTTTTCAAGTTTTGAGTTGTACAAGATATACAACTAACTGGAATGCATAATAGGTAAGTTTGTTTTAAAGAAATGTTCAATGAAAAAAATTAATTACAATTGTATGGAAGAGCTTGCCAATATCATAGTGAAAAGTTTGTCACCTGAGGACAAATCATGCTTGTTCCCTTGAACACAATAGATTGATAATCATGAAAAAGGAGATGTTTTTTGCTAATGTCCTGCCCCAAATGTAGTCTTTTGCAGTGAGCTGGATGGCAGTTCCCAAAATAGAGGTTGCACAGCCCCAGGTGGAATTACAGCCCAGATGAAATCTGCTTGAAAATGTCAAGACTTGTGGGACTGATAATCCAGGAAGAGCAGTTGCTAGAAAATAACTGTTCATTTATGGTCATTAAAATAGTGTTTGCCACAAATCACACTCCTGTGGTTAATCTTATAATCACAGGTATTGTGGGAACAGAAAGTGACGCAATAACCAGTATGTTGTAGATGTTGAACTGGAATTGGATTCACATTTTCTGTATGACTGAAAGCCCACAGTTTATTGCATTGCCTGAAGTTACCCCTCCAGAAATACCCTCCAACTCGGAAGCCCCTGTGCATTTTTCTTGCCTTTTGTTGATCCAGCTGCCACCCAGCTCACTTTGGAAGACCGTATAACTTTTTGGGGGGGCTTGACCAGAACTCATTCCTCCCTTTTTGTGAATATCAATCTACTACCATGCTCAAAAAGGGCAAGCGTGTTTTGTGCATCTCCACTTGCCCCCATGCCCCCGACATTTCTAGAACAGAACACTTGTGGGAATGTGTCCCTGGGCTGTCAGTGTAAGTCAGTGATGGAGCTGGCTGCAAGCCTACATCGGTTCAGGTACTTGCTGCATTTTGTATTTGGCTCCTTAGGAAATGCAAAAGTTCTAGCTGACCTGCACTCCCATTCCCCCTGCTTCGCTGCTAAGAGTCTCCGCGGGTTTTAATTGTTCACATTTAGCTGCCATTTACCTTGGAAGATAAAATATTTACAGATTGCTTATGAAATATTTGTTCATTTAAAAAATATTCCTGGTCAGTGTGACCAGAGCTGAAAGGACACACCGAGTCTCTGATTTATTTAAATAAATATATATATTCCACATATACGGGTTTTCAGTAGGATGTTAAATGTGCTTTGGTGCACATATGAATATAAGAATAGCAAGGGTTTAGCTGTCCTCATCTCCTGTCTATAGGCGTGGCTGCAAACCAATGCTGAGAGAAGAGAAAGAACACCGTTAACGCATGTGACACTGACTCTGCTTTGTTAATTGGGCCGCTATCAGTTAGATAACAGTTTGGGTCAGATGCCAGGTCAGCATAACCTGGGCAAAATCAGCCTAATCTGTGGCAGGACCAAATACCAGCAGCCAGCTGTGACACAATCTAGGAAATTAAGTAATGTGTTTATTGTAAATTTATTGTAAACGGCCTAGTAAAATTGTTTTACTAGGGTAAGTAGAAACTTTTAAACAATCCAGCAAAGGGCTTATATGAGAAAATCAGTGGGATGCCAAGGAATGACTTGATTTCTGTTATTCCATCTGAAGAGAAAGTATGATTGCAAAAAGGGAAGTGTTTACATAAACTGATAAAAAACTTGAGAATTCAGCAGAACACAGCCACGTGTTCCTGAGCTTTCTTCCATAAAAGTCTCACCATGTCTGGCAGAGCCCCATTCACCTTCGCTATGAGGGGAATCATACTTGCACTAGCGCTCACCCTCGTAGGTAAGCCTGCATATCCCTTCTTCATCTCTCTTTCCCAAAGTTTCCTGAAGTTCAGTGGCAACAATTGGATCTAGGCTGAATGATACTCATCTGGTTTTCCATCTCTTTTTGCAGGTAGCCAGAAGTTTGACATTGGTAAGTAATTTCCTTCTATAACCTTCTTTCGGTGACTTTGTTATGATTCCTATTTATTAGAACACGCTTGCCAGTATTGTGAAAATGGCTATTATTCCCCACAGACCCTGGATTCAGTAGCAGAAAGAGCCACTTGTACAGCTATGAAGGCTGGGTGCTGAATGGGCTTCAAGAAAGAAGTTTAGCCAAAGTCGGCGTGCGCTTGAGCGGCAAACTAGAGATCAGTGGGCTGTCAGAGAACGCTTACCTCCTCAAGGTACCGTGTCTTCTTCCAAACATACCATGCAACAGTGAACTATAAATCGCAGTCATAATTGCATCTGGCTAATCTGTGGTTTAGGAAAGCTGTAGGAAACTCAACTGAGACTTAGCGCTGTAGATGTCAGAGAATAATCTGCAAGCTAAAGTTTCAGAAGTGACGAGTGATTTGGCATCCACTTACCGGTGTTTGTTGTGGAAATTGTTCGTAGCAAGTGTTCCTCAAGACTTTGTGTCAGAAATAGAGATGCCAAAATTAGGGGTTCTGTTAGAAAATGGTTATTTCTAACTTAAGGCACTCAAGCCTGCTCTGAGTTTAAGATTTGATTCTAGTCTCAACACGTATTTCCAACTTCTGTGGGAAGCCAGGACTTGGGTATGTAAAATCATTGTCATGCAGGCAATTAATAAACGTAGAATTAAAATGTGATAAAAGCTAAAGATAAAAAGTGATAAGTGATAAAAGAAAGATTAAAAAATGAAAGGTATCAAAAAGGAGCGTGTAATAATATTTAGTGTTTGGATAATGCAGTAAAAGATCTGTACATGTGAAATCATGCCTCTGCCGACATCAATAGAGATAAGACCTTACCCATCCAAAATAAATATGTTTCAGAAAAATACTTTTATTTGTCTGTTTAATTTAGTTACAAATCAGAGCTTCTTTTTTTGGGCACTGGGTTCAGTGACAGAGCTCTCACTGGTTGTAGCTGAGCTGTAGATTTTCTTTCACTGATGAGGGCAAGATGTCAAAATTATGGGGTAGGGATTGCATTTTGCACTAGTCTTCATCCTGAAATTCTTACATGGTGTGCACCAGGCTGTGCTCTGAGACACCTAAACTGGCAGTAACTTTGCCAAAGTTGTGAAGTTGCTTCTGATTTACATTGTGTCTCAGTATGGGGAAACAAAAAGGTTTATAAATACATTGTTCGTTATTTAAAAAAAAAAAAAAATTGGGTTGATTTAAGCAATTCACAAATATGAATCAAATATAGCAACTAGTTTAGTAAAAAAAAGTATTTGGAAGGGGACAAGTTAAAATGAAACATTCTAAAGCTATTTTTTTTTAACATTTAGAATGATGTAAACTTTTTAAATGCTAAATTTCACCTAAAGCAGAATATTTATATTAAGGCTGAAAAAATAGGGAGAATTTTACTTGAATTTTTTTTAATTACTTTTTGAATCAGCCTTTCTATCTTACAGAGTTAATGCAAGTAAAGTGTTTAAAATGTCCCTGGGAGATAATAGCGATATGTTAACTGCTTCTGTAAGACAAAATAACACTGCTGAGCCCACAGGGTCTATACTGGTTTTACAGTAGTGTAAGCAAGAGACAAAAGAATAAACTGCTGTATGAATTGCTAAGCTTATATTTGGAAAGAAAGCATATCAAACTAGTGATTATGTTAATTTCTTCCAACTGGTTTGCATACTTAGTACCAAAGTAATTTTATTCATGTAAGTATCTCTTCTTAATTTCCCCTCAGATCCGCTCTCCACAATTCGAGGAATACAATGGCATCTGGCCCAGGGACCCATTTACTCGATCTTCCAAAATCACCCAAATGGTTTCTTCATGTTTTACTCGGCCCTTCAAGTTTGAATACGATAGTGGACGGATTGGAAACATTTATGGCCCAGAAGACTGCCCCAATATGTGTATTAACATAGTGAGAGGAATAGTGAACATGATGCAGATAACCATTAAAAAATCACAGAATGTGTATGAATTGCAAGAGGTTTGTTTTTTCCATTCTAAAACTACTTTCTGAAAGGATGTGTTCTGTTTAGGTGCTCTTCCTTCAAGTTTCTGTTTATTTGCATCTACTTTCAAATGTTCATCATCAAAAAAAGTCACAGAAGGAAATGTTGCATATGCGTTGAACGAATTATCTGAGCTGGATTCTTTTTAAGACATCTGCCTTTAACACTTAAAATGCAATCCTTTGAAGAAAAAAGAATTATTAGCTATGAATGTATTTGTTGTATGACTTCCCTGATACAGCTACTTGATCCATTTTATTTGTTCATTGTTGATACTAATTAATTGATTACTTTTTCATTTTAAACTCAGTCCCCTAACTAAGTGTTGTTCACATGTCTATTTTTTAGTTCAATAGGATTAATTGTGAACAATGATAACAGGTTTCAAAACATAATTAAGACATTCAGCAGGTCCTTACCCTCCTACTGCTCCTTCAGAATCTTTGTTCAATAAAACCTCCTCTCATGCAGTGAAATCCTGATATGATTGGGAAGTCTCATGATCTCTATTGATGTGCACAGGCTGGAATTGGAGGTGTCTGCCATACAAGGTACGTCATCCAGGAAGACAGGAAGAACAACCGAGTCTCCGTTACCAAAACCGTAGACCAAAATAATTGCCAGGAAAAGGTGATGAAGAGTGTTGGAATGGCTTACATCTATCCTTGTCCTGTAGACATGATGGTAGGTGAGATGTGAAAAGATCTTCCTAATTACAAGCACGGCCATTCTGTTCCCATTCACTCTTTGGGCCTCTCTGTCCTCCTCCAGAAGGGAAGGCTCATAAAAGGAACTGCAGCTTTCTCCTACAAACTGAAGCAGTCAGACAGCGGTACCCTGATCACAGAAGTGGTGTCGCAGCAGGTGTATCAGATCTCACCACTCAGTGAACCTACCGGTGTTGCTGTCATGGAAGCAAGGTAGGTGGGACATGGGCTTGCTTCACTAAGTGAGAATAATTATAGATTCCGGCAGTCCCCTTCACCCCCAGTTGAAGTGAAATGAGAACTGAGCTCCACAGCAGTTGGGTAAAACTGCGAGTACTCATACTTGGGGTTGCCACACTCCTAAAAACTCAGTGAACCATTCTTTATTTGTACCCTGGTGAACTTGGCACTACAATTACATGGAAGAAAAGGAGAAAAGCTCTTTTGCTGACTCACACTATAAGAATGCAACTTTACTACTCTGTCCTGAAAAAAGGCTAATTTATAGTGTCAGGAGGAAGACGGTGCACGTAGAAATAAGATCATTGATTACACTGAGTCGGTAGCTCTCATTCAGAAGACAGCGGTTTAGCTCCTTCTCAGAAATTATTTCATTGTAGATAACTCTAATACTATTTTGTTCCAATTAGAAGGCTTTACCCATTAGCAAACTGTAAGATTTTACTACGATAAGAAAAATGATAAAAGAGTAAAACTGATACCATCACAGTGTCACTGAACCAGCAAACAGCCAAGGCAGATGGAGGAAGAGAGGTAATTCATTCCTCCCACGGCACTTGTCTCTTGACAGACAACAGCTCACCTTGCTTGAAGTGAGGAGCGAACGGGGGAGCGCCCCAGACATTTCCATGCAGAGCTACGGAAGCCTTCGTTACCACTTCCCGTCAGTATTACCACAGATGCCACTGCAGCTAATCAAGACAAAAAATCCGGAGCAACGGGTATAGTATTTTGAGGTCTTCAAATTGCTTTCCTAATTAAAAAATTAATAAAAGAGTAACGATCATAAATTTCAAAGGATTTAATTATGTATGCCCTCTCTCTCTCATGTTTTGTAACAGATAGTGGAAACACTGCAACACATAGTCCTGAATAACCAACAAGATTTCCACGACGATGTTCCGTACAGATTCTTGGAGCTCGTCCAGCTCTGCCGGATAGCAAGCGCTGATACTCTTGAATCCATCTGGAGGCAATTTTCAGATAAACCCCGCTACAGGTATTTCATTGTATCAACTTAGAAGAAACTTTTCCATTTTTGGAGAATTGAGAGCTAAAATTAAGGATTTTTTTTTCAACCTGCTTGCAGGCGATGGCTGCTGAGTGCAGTTTCTGCAACAGGCACCACAGAAGCACTCAAATTCATTAAGACCAGAATTCGCAATGATGACCTTAACTACCTTCAAACTCTTCTAAGTGTTTCTTTTGCTCTCCATTTAATGAAAGCTGATGAACATACTGTTCCAGTAGCAGCAGTGAGTAAATCCGTGTGAATCTCTCCTATCCGATAACAAAAGGAATGATAATTGATGACAGCCTTTGATTATTAAGTACATTAGAGACTGGGCTCTCCTCTCATGTACACCAATTTTGTGCAAATGTTGAACCATGGGTACATGGATAAATGGTTGAACCATGGAACCATCTTTTGGCATTACATATGAGAGGAGAGTTCAGTCCCGCGTCTTCATTTCGCTGCATGGATATAAAAGCCCTTCTCCCATAACAGCTTCTGAGAATAATTCCCATTTCAGTTTGCTGGGATCACGTGTCATGCCTTCTACAGACAAAACTTTGTCCACTTTAATCCCTTAGTTCTGAAACAAATGATGATTTGTGTGTTATGTTTTTTGAACAGCTCTTTTAATTGCAAACTCTTCCTGTGAACTGGAAAGTGCTGCAAGTGAAAGTATTAATGCAAACATCAAATATTTTGACACTATAATGAATCATTTATTCTGAACAGGATTCTTCCCATCTCTAGTCAATATTCTTCTTAAATAGGAAGAAAGGGTATGATGTGAGAATGCATCATTAATATAATTGAGTTGCACATTGTTCTAAGGATATTCCATTTATAGATTGATATTTCAGTGTTATGCTTACTCGAGGAAAATCAAAACGGTACTATGTAAACTTATATATATTGAAACTAGTGGGGAATTAAGCTCCTAAGTGAAGCTTGCAAATAAAATGTCTACAAGCTGATTTAATTTGTTTGGATGTGAATTCTGAAATTGCTCCCCTCAGATAAGCTCTGATGATTTTCCTGCTCTGAAAGCTATGTGAAGCACTGTATTAAATACCAAATTTTTTTTTTTTTTTTCCCCCCCAACAGGATTTAATGACCAGTTCTCGAATCCAGAAAAATCCCATGCTTCAGCAAGTTGCCTGCTTGGGATACAGTTCTGTGGTCAATAGATACTGTTCTCAGACCTCAGTTTGTCCTAAAGAAGCTCTTCAGGTGGGTGGCTTTTTGTCAGGTTGTTCTTAATAGCTTAGTAATGTTCATTACATTAGCTTAATTCTTTTAAGATACAATATAAAAGTCTCCTTCAGAACAAAGGCAATGAATCATTTTATTAATGTAGATATTTGCTTCATCATTGAAAACACAGTTTTCACATCGTGAGGTAAAATCCTGAAAGAAGCCATCACTGAGTGATTTTATTAAAACCAGTTGCTTTATTGTGATAGGCTTTTCAGTGGGTAAGGGGAACACTGTGGACAATCTATACATTAGGAAGAAAAGACTGAACTGTGCTTTGTCTATAGCCCATCCATGACCTGGCAGATGACGCGATCAGCAGGGGCCGTGAAGACAAAATGAAATTAGCCCTGAAGTGCATTGGTAATATGGGAGAACCAGCTAGCATCAAGCGCATCCTGAAGTTCCTTCCCATATCTTCATCCAGTGCTTCTGATATCCCCATCCACATTCAGATTGATGCCATAATGGCCTTGAGAAAAATAGCTTGGAAGGACCCCAAAACAGTGAGTAGGATCTGTGAGGGATTTCTTTCCTTAGTGAATTAGAGAATATATACTGCAAGGGTAATGAATTTAATGGTATTATGTGTGTGGATTCAGCATGTTTGAAAAAAAAGGATTATTTTTAAGAACAACACAGTACAGTTTTATATTTCAGCTGATGTTTTCTGCTAAGCTGTAATAATTATTAGTCAGTAAGAAACTTCCAGAAGGATATCAGCAGTGTTTCTTTAGTCACCTGTCATAACCAATTAAGTCCTGTGCTAGTTGTATATGGTGGAAATTTAGCCACCTAAAATTCAAACATATAATTCAGCCTGCCTTGATAGTCAAGAGGAGAGAGAGACACTTTCCATTGACCTCCTACGCAAAATGTTGACATTTCTCTGCCTCTTTTAGACCTTCCCTTAAGGTTGGATGAGTCACCACTGACCTCCTGCTGAGGTTGCTGGCACGGTGAGCGGTGAGCGTAGGCAAGACTCCTGCCTTTCAGATGGTTTAGATATAGGAGCTATATGAGACAGCATCCACTCAGACTGTCTTTGGTGAGCTGCTGAAGCTCTCCTTTTAAAAGTGGTCTAAAATAGTGAAGCATGCTCACCGAGTCAGTGGAGTTACTCCAAAGAATGAATCTATCTTATTATCTACCGTTGTTTCTTCTGAAGTTATTCACCAATCTTTGAATGTCAGTAATGCAAAAAGCTATGCTGCTGATGTCTTTTTGATTGTGGTGGGTTGACCCAATACATTGATGCACGGACATTTATTTCAGATTCAGTGCCAGCCCTTCTCCATGGGGCTGTTCCTCCATGGCCCCTTCAGTGGTCTTAATAAAATGATGCGGAACCACGCAGTAAAAAAGATCAGGAAACTTTTCTGCAGGAATAATGACCCCCTCTCCCATATTTCTTGTAGATTACGTGTGGATCCAGCCTGCAAAAAAAGTGTCAATTATTGGCAATTCCAGACACTATGTTTTCTCTCTACAGGTGCAGGGATATCTCATCCAGATCCTTGTAGACCAGTCACTTCCCCCTGAAGTGCGAATGATGGCTTGTGCTATTATCTTTGAGACAAGGCCTGCCCTTCCCTTAATAACAACAATAGCTAATGCGGCAATGAAGGAGAGCAATTTGCAAGTGGCCAGTTTTGTCTATTCCCACATGAAGGCTTTGTCGAAGAGCAGATTGCCATACACGTACAACATGTAAGTAGAGACAGGAATGAAGTGGGTGATCTTCTGCAAATAATAAGTCCTGTTACATTCTTGTTAGTGAGTACTGCATGTGCCGACAAACTGAATTCAGTTTATATTCTGATGGTGTGCAGCTTATTTCTGGATATTATCATCTTTCTCCTTTTGTTTAGATCTTCGGCTTGCAATATCGTCCTTAAGCTGCTGGCCCCCAAATTGGACAGGCTGAGCTATCGGTATAGCAAGGCCATGCATATTGGTGGTTACTTTGGTGAGTAAAAGCGTTTCAGTGACCAGGAAACTTTCCCTTCAGAAATCTATTCTTAAGAGACATTAAGTCCTTTGGAGAAATATGGCATTCTGCATTTCAATAAGAAATTGAATTAAATGTGACAGTCACATATTTAAAAGTGCATGAGTAACCATTTATTAATTTGGGCCTAAACAGCTAAAATTTATGTAATGATGTATCTTAGAGTCAGTAATGGAAAAAGCTGCAGAAATATCATCTTGAATGATAAACAGAATGGTTAGAAAAAAGACGTGTCTTTTGTTTACTTCTGCCGTAGATAACTATAAAGTTGGTGCTGCTGCAGATGTCTTTGTTATGAACAACCCTGGAACAATGTTCCCATCAGCCATAATTTCCAAGCTGATGGCATATTCTGCAGGGTCAGTGGCTGATTTGGTGGAGGTAAATATTTACCTAAATCAATACTAAAGCAAATTAAAATTAAAATTGACCAAAAAGTTCTTCTCTGTAAGTATGTTTCAGACTGCTCCTTCTCATGCTGTTTTGGTAGGTTGGTGTCCGCGTGGAAGGCCTCACAGACGTCATCATGAAACGAAATATACCGTTTGCTGAATATCCCACATACAAAAAGATAAAGGAGATTGGAAAAGCTGTAGGTATTTTCAGTAATGCAATGTGTGGGTTATATGAAAGGGTATTTAGTGAGGCTTCTCCCACTAGTTAAGCCCTGTCTCGGAAGGTAGACTTCCCCCCCAGCAGTCAGCTTGAGTGTTTCTGTGAAAGATAGATCTGCAGAGGGACTGCAGGGGACATCACTCCTCGATGGTTGTGATAGCTTCTGCAAATTCTCGCTGTGGCCCTGCCTCCCGCCCATGTATGGCTGCAGAAGGAGCACGGGAGGAGCAGGGGGAGGCGGGCATCGCAGCACGGTGTGTGTCTCATGCCCGGCAGGCTTCCTCCTCCCTCCCTTCACCTACCTCACTTAGTTTACAAGAATATACCTTTGTCTTCAAGAGAAAAGGTGATGTGTTGCTGTGCTTTCAAACTGGGTTTAGTGTACCAATGGCCCAGACCCTCTGTGTAAATGTTATTGCATCGGAGTACAAAACACTGGACAGGTGGCTATTCATGGGCATCTCAATGACAGGGGGTAAGTCTGAATTAGTGACACTGTGCTATTGACAAAGCAGCAAAGAAACACAAGCAGCAATGGAAAGTTGCAGCTTGGTCAGTGATGGGTTTGATCACCTTGCTGAATTACCATTTATAAAGTGTTGCATTAAGGAACTTTGCTTGTTTCTTTATCTGTTCCCTAGCTGCTGGGATGGAAGGAGCTGCCAACAGAAACCCCCTTGATATCAGCCTACTTGAAACTATTTGGCCAAGAGCTGGCCTATGTCAACATCAATAAGGAAGTCCTCCAACAGGCTATGAAGGTACCAGGGACCCTACTTTTCTTTGCAAGATTTGACAACGTTGTACTTTCAGATCCCAACCTCTTGGATCTCTGTTTTACTGCAGACTGTGCTAGAACCTGCTGATAGGAACACAGTGATGAAAAGAATCGTCAGCCAAATGCGCAATGGCATAGCAGGACAATGGACACAGCCGGTGTGGCTGGGAGAGCTGCGATACATCGTTCCTACCTGCACTGGTCTGCCGCTGGAGTACGGGTCATACACTACTGCTCTGGCTCGTGTGGCACTCAACGGTGAGTTGGGAAGTACGAGATCAGCTGTGCGAGCTCTGAGCAGGGGATAAGAGGGACAGGCTAAGAGGGGCTGGAGAAAGAAGTGGAAAAACAGCAAGTTAGAAAAAGAACTAATTTTTGTAGTGGAGGGGAGGTAGTGAAGATGTTTGAAGAGAAGCTGGACACAGCTGACTGCTGCATCTTTGAATGGATTGAAGACAGAGAAGGCGAGGTGAGAATCTGGGAAACCAGAGAGAAAGGTCACCACATTCAAGGCCAGAAAAAACAAGAGCTGCATGGGGAGCTGACTGCAGACATGGGCAGAAGGGGGTGGCCTCTGAGAGATGCACACACAAGCTAAGCAGCATTCAATGGTGATTTAAATAGAGAAGAAAATAGAGGGCAATCAAAAGAGGGCTTGTGAAGAGAGACAGATAGTTCTGTTTTAAAAGAATAAATATGCAGGTATGAATACTTATCAAGAAGTTAATTCAGTGATCATACTGTTTGTTGTGCAGCAGACTTAATTTAGGCAAAACCGACCCTTCCTTTTGCTGACACCACATAAGGAATGAAGGGTGAACTACATGTACTTGTGCTCTTTCTAGAAGTCTCGTATGTGCCCACTCATCGCTGCTCTTGGTTTTTGGTTTGTTAGTTTGGTTTAATAACGTCTTTGAACCCTGCCCCTTGTTTTGTGGGTGTTTGTCTTTTTTCTTTTTTCTTTTTTTTTTTTTTTTTTAAATAACATCCTTGTAGCCAAGTTGGGGAGGTATGGATTGGATGGATGGGCTACAAAGTGAGTGAAGGCTGTCTGGACTGCTGATCTCCAAAAGTAGTCAACAGATGAAAGTCTAATTGGTGGCTTGTTATGAGCGATGTTCCTCCATTGTTAGCACTTGTTCATTGTCTCTTTTAACAATCTGAATTTTGGAAAAGAAGGCACCCTCAGCAAATCTGTGTCAATGACGACATTGAATTGGTGGGAGCAGTCACTGCACTGGGGGGTCAGGCTGCCACCCCTCAGGCTGGAGGGGATGGCCTGACAGAAGTGTGATGAAATTTGACAAAGGCAATGCAAAGTCCTTCACCTGGGATGGAGTAGCCCACACAAGTGTCTAGGCTGGGCATCACCCAGACAGAAAGCAGCTTTGCAGAAAAGGGCCAGGGAGGCCTGGTGGACAAGCTGGTATAGTGAATCAGCAGTGTGCTCTTGTGGTGATGAAGGCCAACTGCATCACTGACTGCAACAGCAAGAGCAGAGCTAGCGTGAAAATGATTTTCCCCCTCTATTTAGCACATCTGAGGCTGCATCTGGAGTACAATGTCCAGTTTTGGGTCTGCAGTACAAGAAAGATGTTCACACTTGATGTGAGGAAAGATTGGAGTGTAGGGCTTGTTTAGCCTGGTTGCACACCTTTCACTCTGTCTCCTGGCTCCACGCGTTTCTGAAATTTTAATGTTACACTAACAAACTTTCAATTTGGGTCAGCTCTTTATTTTCTTACTATATTTTTATTTCCATTTTCAATATGTTGCACCAGAACCTTTGCCTACAGAAGAAGCTTTCTGTATATTTTCAGTATTTTTCAGACTCATAAAAGATCTCATGTACCCCAAAATCTATCTTGTTTTCCAGCCATATTTTTTGTATTAACAAAAATATTACCTCTTCCCAAAAACTGTGTCTTGCTTAAATTCAAATCCTTTCTTTCACTTTTACCATTTTAAAATGTTGTCCTGTCCTTTGCAGTTGATGGAAAGATGACCCCCCCTTTAACTGGAGATTTTAGACCTTCTCAGTTTCTTGAATCCACCATGCAGATTCGGTCTGACATAAACCCGAGGTATGGCAGGTTTCTAAAGCTTTACATATGATGGAGTTTTTTTTATGAAAAGACAGAACCACATGTTAAAAAAGAGCATCTTTCTTACATCTGACCACTTCACTCTGTTTCAGCTTATACGTACATACAGTTGCAACAATGGGTGTCAACACAGAATATTTTCAACACGCTGTTGAAATTCAAGGCAAGGTCCTGACAAGAGTGCCAATGAAGTTTGATGCCAAGATAGACATGAAACTGAAAAATATTAAGATTGAAACAAATCCATGCCATGAGGAAACTGAGATAGTGGTTGGAAGGTATAGTAGCATTACTTCAGAATACTTTCTGTTGCTGAAACCTTATGAAGTTGACTATTCGCTGACTTCTTATGGAGGTTTCTAGATAGGCAGGGTGACTTTTCAGTGTGTAGCATAACCTTTGGGATAAAAAGCAAGTAAGAGAAATAGGGGAGTTAAAAGTCAAAAGATACCTAAATTATTTAGGAGTTTAATTTTTATTTTAATTTGTTTATTATTTTATTTTTACTTTGTGTTTTTAATTTTAGTTTATTATTTTATTGTCTTTTAGGGGTTTGATTTTTATTTTTAAATGAATGCCTTTCATGTTTTGGACATTTGTTTAAATTTATCCAGATTTTGAAAACTTCCTGTGACATAAGGAACTGATTTTTGTCATTAACTTGTATTTGTCTTTAATAATATTTACACATATAGTTGCATATACAATCCCTATGGTCAAACAACATATCTCTGTGTTGTCACATGATACTGACAGGGACATATTTCATTTAATCCAAAGACAAGGGGTTGGAATAATTTACCATTTTTTGTGCATATCTCAACAGACATAAGGCTTTTGCTGTATCAAGAAATATAGGAGAACTAGGTGTTGAAAAGAGGACCTCGATTCTCCCAGAAGATGCTTCATCAGGTATTGTGGAAGAATCTTTCAAACCATCAGAGAGAGCTTCCCGTGAAGGTTTCACAATGGTAACCTATTCCTTTTTGCTTATATAGTAATATTTACCCTCTCCATGATGCACATGTCTGCAGTTTTACTCTTGCCTATGACACGCTCCCAGTGGTATTCACATGCTCCTCTCCAATGCAGCAAGGAGCTGACAGCATGCCAAGGAAACATGCCTATAGCTCTCAAGAGGATTTTCGCCACGGCACAGGAAGAAAAACTCATAAACGAGACATTTGCGTCAAACTGCGTCATCTTGGTTGTCAGCTCTGCTTTTCCAGAAGGTCACGAGATGCCAGTTTCCTAAAAAATACGTATTTGCACAGATTAATTGGAGAACATGAAGCTAAAATAGTCTTGATGCCAGGTACAATATTGAGCACAAGCCTTGTCGTCTTAGGTTTGTCGGTGCTATTTGAAGCAGTATAGCCTTCTCACGTGTGCAACTGGTGTGTAGTTCATACAGATGCTGATATAGACAAAATTCAGCTGGAGATTCAGGCAGGATCCAGAGCAGCTTCCAAAATAATTCATGCGGTAAACTCGGAGTCTGAGGAAGAGGATGAATCATCTCCGTATGAGGACATTCAAGCTAAACTGAAAAAGATTCTAGGCATTGAAAATGTGTTCAAGGTAAAAGACTTTGAGCATGGGAGGGGGGAGTATTTTCCCATAAGTGAAGCCAAGGGTTTGAAGTTCAGTGTGGAAAGCTAGCACGGGAAAGCAAGGATGGGGCTAGTTTGAAAGGTGCCAGTGCCAGGCCTGTCAGCCCGTGCCACATCTGGAGGACTGATCCTACCGGGTGCATCCAGCTGGGGCTGGTCCTCCATGCTGGGCTAGATTTCATGCTGAGGCGGAGTGGATCCAAGGGAGTTCTGCAGCTTCTGCAGTGAGTGAGTCAGGGAAGAAGTTGTTCCTTGAAAGGCTGATGTGAGCACCTTGTCTGACACCCAGAGAGGTTTTACTTTGTAAATACAGAACCAAGTGTATCCCTTCTGTTGCACTTCTCTTTGAACTGTTTTTGCAGGTTGCAAATAAAACACGACACCAGAAGAAGCAACCTTCTAAGAAAGGAAACACTATGCTAACAGAGCTTGGGACAGACCCCAGTGCAAAAAATCCCTCCAGCTCATCTTCTGCCTCCTCAACTGTCTCCTCCTCTTCTTCCTCATCATCTGCTGCTTCTCCTGATCGTAAAAAGACCATGGATGAAGATAAGAATGATCAAGTAAAGCAAGCGAGAAACAAAGATGCAAGCAGCAAGAGCAGCAGCAGCAGCAAGAGCAGCAGCAGCAGCAAGAGCAGCAGCAGCAAGGGCAGCAGCAGCCGAAAAAAAAAGCAGCAGCAGAAGCAGCAGTAGCAGCAGTAGTAGTAGTAAGAGCAGTAGCAGCAGCAGCAGGAGCTCATTGAGTCACCATAGCCACGGGCATCATACAGGACATCTGGAAGGTGGCGGCAGCAGCAGATATTCCAAAATATGGGTAACTTTGTCAGTAAATTGACTGATGCTGCTAATGTTTGTGAATCACATTCCTGATGGCAGATGGCTTTGCATCATAAATCAGGAAATATGGGTTGACACAGGAAATTTTAGCAACATAAAATTGCAAAATTTATTCTGCAAACACACCTGCAATCATTGGCTCAGATGTCTACTTCAAAGCATCTCAAAAGTTTCCACAAGTTTGTTGAAACTTTTCTTATAGGCAGGGAATCATTTTTTGACAATTTACTACTTTCTGCCAATATACATTGCATGTTTCTGTCTTAATTTTGTGGTAGGAACATTAATGCTTTATATAAACTACTTCAAGTCTTGCATTATGTGCTTGTGACTAAGCATACAGTACTATGTATGAATGATAATTAGTAAAATCCTTACTTAATTTCCAGTGCTCAGATTTCAATGGAATTGCAGCATTTCTTTTCTTCTGAGGCTTTTCATCTTCCTGTTTTTATCATTTTCAAAGGGAGATCATGAGATTTATCAGTATCGCTTTAGATCAGCGCATAGACAAGAGGTGAGTTTTTCTTAGTAAATTAAGTATGGAATCTGTCATGACTCAAATGGAAACCTTAAAGGCACTTGTTGTCTTTGTTGAGGAAAATTACAGTACTGATAACATTTAGAACACCAAATCAACCGTGGTGGTTCTTCTGAGATGCATAAATACAGACAGCTACGTTCTCCTTTGTGTTATGCACATGATGCCATTTGTGGCTCTGTAAAGTAGGTGCAAATCTCCACCAAAGCAGTACAAGGGACTGGGGACACGGTTCCTCCACACTTCGAAGGAACAAAGATCCTACCATCAAGAGCCTGGGTCGTTTCATGCTTTGATCACTTGGTTTCTTGGGTTGGAATCACTGTTGATACACACCAGGATAGCTATGTTGACAAATGTGGGAGGATACCTTATTTTATGGTAGTTCAGCAGAAGATTCTTACTAGGGTGTGATCCAGCCAGGAGCGGTGTACTTGTTATGAGTGTTCCTCAAAAAGTAAAACATTCAGCTGTGTATGTCCATTCAGTTTATCCTTTCTGTTGAGTTGGTCCATTCATTGTGTCCTCCAGTTGATCAGGCCCTTCCAGAAGTAAAATGAATTAGTTCTGGTCTTTCATATTGAATCGAGAGGCTGGTTCAATTTGACTTGCCCTGGTCAGTTGTTTTTTCACACAGGGAATTCTCATCTAGACATGTTCCTTATTTGTCTCTTATGAGGGGTCAGATACATTTGGGTAAACAAGATTTTTCAGAGCTAGATCACATGTACTAAGCAGTGTATTATATTGCAAGTCATGGAGCTGCTCAGTGTTGGAATGCAAGTTTGCCAACACCAGGTGCCATGACAGAGAATTCTGCAGCACTGCCTAGTGCAATTTCTTCAAGCATGCTTTTAAGTTACCCTCTTGAGCATGATGTGTTTTCTTCTTGTAGTTCCCAAAAAGGAAACTCCCAGCTGACCAACTTAGCAGCACGTACTCCTCTACCAGATCCAGTCGTGCCTCATCGCGAGCTGCTTCCTGGGTTAGTTGCATCATTTTTAGAGGTTTTTGACAGCTTGGAAGAATGGCAGAGTGGCTGTGCACTTGCAGTAATTGTGCAGCTAGGGTAATGGGAAGAGAGAAATACCAACCTGTCAAGTCTCAGGTATCAATCAAGAGTGAGACACACACCATAGTTCCCACACGCACTTTCCTCTGCAGTGAGAAAAGGTCTAGATGATCCTTCTTACTTGCACCACGACCCTTCCCTCATGGCAATCCCACCCAACAGATGCCTGCAGAGACTGATATTGTGACCTCTGCAAGCAGGAGAGAAGTTGAGGTGCTGCAGTGCCAGTGCAAGGACATTGTTGATGGAGGCTGAGGCTAAGAGGAGCCTCAGCAGAAGGCATGCTCCAGAGGTGACATGTAGCACCTTGGCTCCTCACCAGCACCCAGTCTGATGCATGCAGGCTTGCTCTCTGGGGCAAGTGATGAAGTGAAGTCTGACAATGTAGTGAAGGAATTGCAGGTCATAGCGTGCTTAAGGCTCTGCTGTCAAGGGGGGAGTTTCTTGATGTTGAGGACAATGTTCTGGATTATATTTTGTGCTAGGGTTCTGTGCAAACACAAAACCTGCCACAGAGCTCACAGCTGAACTGTGAGGTGGAAGACCAACCAGATGGATAAACAGGAGGACACTAGCTGGGGGATGTTCTTGTTGTGAGAATGAGTGATGAGTACAACTGACAGCTGATGTTGTTAGTCAAATTGAACCACTTTCTTTCATTCACAGGCAAATATATGGGTATTAACAATGAAGCCCAAATCATATAGTCATTACTGGAAAAGACAAGGGGTAATGGGTACAAGTTACTCCTGGGGAGATTCCGATTGGACACAAGAGGAAAATTTTTCACAATGAGAACAATCAGCCATTGGAATAACCTCCCCAGGGAAGTGGTGCATTCCCCTACATTGGACACTTTTAAAATTCGGCTGGACAGGGTGCTGGGCCGTCTTGTCTAGACCGTGCTTTTGCCAAGAAAGGTTGGACCAGATGATCCTTAAGGTCCCTTCCAACCTGGTATTCTATGATTTTATGATACTGTACCCTAATGATATGAATATTTCCATGGTATCAGCTGTAGCTGATGGCACAGATTTTGGCTGATATAAAATACAGTGATAAAATCCATCTGTGCATGCAGAGGCACATGCACATTAAAGACATGCATGAGAGTTTATAGGCGTGTATACATGTGTGGTACATACGCTGGTATATATTTGCAGTTCAGTTGCTTATTTTCCATTTATCCATCTAGATCTTGCATCTAAAATGTTCCATGGTAACTCTTTTGTAATGATATTCTTTGCATACTTTCTCCCCCTTCTTCTTAGCCTAATTTTTTGGGAGATGTTAAAACACCAATATTAGCTGTTTTTCTTCATGGCATTCATAACGATAAGAAGATAGGAGGCCTCCAGCTCGTGGTATATGCTGATATTGACTCCATCAAGCCCCGGATGCAGGTATTTGTGTCAAACCTCACAGATTCAACCAAGTGGAAGCTCTGTGCTGATGCTTCAGTCCTCAATGCTCACAAGGCAGCGGTAAGGCTCAAAAATAGTTATATAAAGCTGTATGCATCACAGGAAAACCATGTTCCATGCGTCTAAAAACGGGCCATTCTCTCTCCATTATAGGCTTACCTGAAATGGGGCCAGAATTGCCAGGACTACAAGATTTCGACTGAGCTGGTAACTGGGCGGTTTGCTGACCACCCTGCTGTACAAGTGAAACTGGAGTGGCCTAAAGTTCCTTCAAGTGTCAGATCTGTAGCAGAATGGTGAGGTTTTAGTCTTTAGTGACACTCGTTTGTGATACTGGTCAACTGGGAAAAATCAGCCTCCATCCATGAGGTTCTAGTGGTTAAAGTACTGGTTATTATTTTATTCTCTGATCTGTCTGAGTACTGCCTTAGGATGTAAAAGCTGAGTGGGAGATCATAGCCATCCTATTGTAATGTACAGTAATTCTTCATACTGGACATAATTACTGAAAGCTGAGGAACAGATCCCTCCTTTCGCTGAACACTTGATCAGTAAAGCAGAGTGGTCTTGGGGACGTAACCAGTGACCCTGAAGACTCTGTATGCTGCTTACACACAGATGTGAGAAGGCCTGGTTGGGATGTGTGCTGCTTTTTGCTTCTCTATTTCACCAGATCTTTCTGATTTGAATTTTTGAAGGTTTTACAAGTTTGTCCCTGGGGCTGCGTTTATGCTGGGGTTCTCTGAAAAAACAGACAAGAATCCTTCTCGACAAGCCAGGGTGATCGTGGCTCTAACTTCTCCAAGGACATGTGATGTTGTTATCAAGCTTCCTGACGTAATTATGAAATATTATTATCACTCTCCTGTTTTTTCCTAGTAGAAACGTGAGACTGTTGCATTTTAATTACAGTGGGTCAATTCTGAGAAAGAAAAATTAAGTAAGGATCAGTTTGTGTGCAAATGATGAAAACAATTTTTGTTTATTTTCAACCTCTTTATATTACATCCAAGAATATTAATAAAGTGATTTTGTTCATGGAAAAAGAGTGCCATGGGTACTCATAATGACATGCATTTCCATCTGTAGTAGCTCCATAAGTGTTCACCTAACCACCTTTGAAGGGGAGTAATTCATTCTCTCCCAAATAATATCTGAATGATGACCCGCAGCATGAAAGAAAACTGTAAGCAGAAGCAAAAAGCTCATAGACAGTGAGTCAGATGAATTATGTCCACATAAATTCTTTGTCAACCAAAGTAGAAGAATTTGAAATCAATTTCCAAGTAAGAGAAAAAGCTGATCTCAGCTGTTTGCTATGAATAGCTGGCACAAGAGTGTTTTGAATGTGCTTTTGAATTCCTTTTCAGATGATCCTCTATGAAAAAGCCATGAGGCTTCCCCTGTCACTCCCTGTAGGTCCAAGGATACCAGCTTCAGAGCTGCAGCCTCCCATCTGGAATGTCTTTGCTGAAGCCCCCTCTGCAGTGCTCGAGAATTTGAAAGGTCAGGGTCTAATCTGGTTCAGAAGCATGACATCCTCAGTCTCCCAAATTACTCGAGCACCTTCTGAATTTTTCTGGGATTATTTGTCTCCAGTTAATGAAGAAATATGCTGTAATAATGCAAGGATGGTTCAACTGGGAGAGAATATTGTGCATATAGTACAGAAACCATCAGCATTTCAGGGATCAAGATACCAATTATCTGAGTTGGTAACATTTGAACTTTCTGGCAATTATTTTTTTGTTAGATAGAGGAGAGTATTTTCCATGCTTTTTTTAGAATTTATGAGTGCTTAGTAGCCTAAAGCCCCTATAACCCATACAAAAATATCACATAGTGGAAAAAATTATAAAGCTAAAATAATATAGCACTAAAAATCTGCCATTTAATGACTTTTTTTAATGGAAAAGCAAATACTCACTGGCATTTTATTTAACCAGCTCACTGCTCAGTTTCCCACAACAAGATCACAACCTTTAACGAAGTTCAGTTTAACTACTCAATGCCAGCAAACTGCTACCACATCTTGGCTCAGGACTGCAGCTCTGACCTTAAGTTCCTGGTGATGATGAGGAATGCTGAAGAAGCTATGAACCTGAAAGCAATCAACATCAAGCTTGGCAGTCAGTAAGTAACTCCTGCCAGATGCTGGGAGCGTGAGGGACTACATCATCCACATTTAAGATGAGAGGAGCTCAGATCTGAGCTTTACTGCAATGGTTAGCAGCCCATGGGATTTCAGCATTTCCCTTATTTACTTTCCATGCATATTGAATGTGATGCTGATGATGCTATCCTGCATCTTAGGTGACAAGAATACTCTGATGTAATTTAAGTAGTTGAAATGAGCTTATGCTGTGACCAGTGACATTTAGTGAGCAGGAAAATGCCTTTGTCACCATATGTGTATGATACAAACAGGGTATGAACGCTCTTCTCCTTAACAGTGAAATCGATATGCATCCTGCGAACGGACAGGTGAAACTGCTGATAGATGGGGTTGAAAGCCCCAGGAGGAATGTTTCATACATATCTGCTGGTAAGTGATGCAGCATCTGTTGTTTTATTTTCATGTATGTTTTAGGAGAAAGAAAGACAGAAGAAAAAAATCTGTCAAAGGGATTCCATCAGTTTGAATTCAATAAGTATTTCTACTTTTGGTTGTAAGGTTAATATTTAAGAACATGTATTGTACTCCCTTGCATAGGAACATTTAGAAAGACTGATTAGAGTGTGAAGTTCTTGAAGTGGCCAAACTAAGCAAGATATGACTAACATGAAGATCCCTCCTTTTCATACATTACTGCAGCTCCTACTGGAGTTCCAAATTTAAGAAGTGTTTTGGTTATACTACAGAATCTTGCTTGATTAAAACATTTTGAAGTAGAGCTTTTCTAAAATTCACCACACTTATATATTAATGTTTTTCCTAATTTGATTTGTAGGCATAAATTTGGCTAGCATTCTGAAATCTGCTAGTAATTAATATGGAGAACTGGTAAATAGCCTGCTTGCTTCTCTCAAAGCAGGAATAGTCTTTTTCTGTGAAAGGACACAGGAGGACCTTGTTTCATTCTGTGCTATGCAGTCAAGGGCTATATACTATGCGGGTGTTCCCTGACTGTAGAACTGTAGTACACAACTCCAGCTAAGTCTTGCTGAAATTGGGTTAGCATCTGCTAGCGCTGAGCTCTGTCCTATTTGTTACGTACTTGGGAAGTGATAAGTGTGCTAGAAATGGCTCTAGTGACAGTCACTGTGTTCGTCGTATTTCCTTACTCCATTATAGTGTGGTCAGGGCCTTGTATAGCTGCACAACTATACAGATATAGACAGCTCTGTAATCATTTCTAGAAATAAATATGGATATGTTAATAACCCAAAGAAAAATAACCCAGAGAAAAATTACTAAATCTGTGATCACTTTCCAACTTTTTACAAACACCCATTTTCTATACATACATCTTTCTACATTGTTTTGCTTGTTTTGCTGTATGTTTAGTTTCTTGAATAGAACAATTGAGGAATTTCAAGGAAAAGAACATTTTAGAAACATGACAGTTGCTTTTCTCTTTCTTAAAGAAGCTAGGTTGGGTCTGGTTTTGTTTTGGTTTTGCTTTGTTTTATTTTGTTTTCTTCTAGGTGCTTCTCTGTGGATCCACAGTGAAAAGCAAGGGCTTGTACTTGTTGCCCCAGCCTATGGCATTGATAAATTGTACTTTGATGGATACGCATTTAGGGTATCGTTCTTCCTCTTCATAAGCTTGGGTGTTGCAAAATTTCCATAGGATTCCCTTAAATCTGTATGTATACGTGCAAAAATATACAGTGGCAAAGTGAAATGCACGCAGGGCCCAAAAAACCCAAAAGGAAAGATGACACTACGGGGTTCCACAGTCCTGCTCTTTATTTCTGAGCAGGAGAAGTGAGAATCTTTCACCGACAAAAATACCTTATTCTTGCAGTACAGGTGTGTGTTGGGAAATGGGCCTGTGAGCATACACACACTGAGCCAGCAGTGCATTTGCAAGAAAAATGAGTTTTCAGCTCCTGTCCTCTGTTCTTACAGCTGTATAATTCTTCAAATCAGCAAAAATGCAGCCATTCTTTTAAGATGAATGAATGCTTTAAAAGGCTGCACTAAAAATAATGTGAAACGGGAATGTAAGAAATCGGTAAACTGTACTGTTTGTACCACCTATACTACGAAAACATCCATCAGACAAAAGCTTCAGCATATTAATAGTCTCGACTATTAATAACTTAACATACTAGACTGGCACAGTAGGTTTTAAAGGCTGTAACAGTTAAAGATGCTGCAGCACCATGGGAGTTTGGCATCTGACTGTCAGACCCTTTTCAATTCTTAGCAAAGAGATTTTAAATGTTCGTGCATTATCTTATACTGAAAGGGACCAACATAGCAAAAATCTGCTCTGTAGGTATTATTGCTTTTAACTTGAAATGGTTTTGATTTTTTTTCTCAAAGATTCAAGTTGCTTTATGGATGGCAGGGAAAATGTGTGGAATATGTGGAAAATATGATGCAGAATGTGAACAGGAATATCGGATGCCCAATGGATATCTAGCTAAAGATGCAGTGAGCTTTGGGCATTCTTGGATTTTGGAAGAAAAGCCTTGTACAGGAGGTATGCAAGCTCTGATAAATTTGTATAATATTACTGCAATTATATAGAAAATGTAGAATTAAAGTATTTGTCAGTTTAGAAAGGAATAAGAAATTACAAATTAAACAAACAAGCCAAAAACCACAAGTCAGTTGAAATTAAATAACCAAGCTGAAACAAAATCTTTGTTTCAGTTTTGAAGTGTTTTGGAAGATTAGAAAAAAATATAAATTCACATGGAATGCTTTGATTTAAGCACAACAGCATGATCCATCAAAAAATCAGATGGGGATTAGTTATTATTTTACCTTGGCTGACCACCTGATTTTTGAACCAGTGCAACCTGTCAAACTAAGCATTCAAGCGTATGAGCAGTTCCAGGGACTTAATTACATGGTTGAAATAAAAAAGCTGTATTTTAAGTGTTTCGGTAGATTAGGATCTTATGGTGTGCTCGGTGCTCTCAGCTGAGGTTATGATGCAACAGGACACCGCAGTGCTGCCAGGAGAAGAGGCACGTTGCCTTTGTAAAGACGACTTGTCCTGGTGGGAAGGACTTCCTCGGTCCCTGTTATTCTTTAGTGATTATTTTTATTTGTTCAGAAATCCCCCCTTTCTTTCCATGGCTGAATATTCACAGCTTTCGAATGTGGGTTTGCAGCTATTCTGTGAGCCAGTTTACTTTGCAAAATGTTTAGTAGAAAGTATATCAGACTATGTTTCTACATGCTAATCTAGAAACAAACCAGTTGCATTTGAAATTAGCTTTCCATAGCTCCATATCCATTTAGCTGATTTGAAAAGTTTATCAGTCAGGGATGCTGCTTTACTTATGATTAAAATACAGTTTTCATAGAGGAAAA
Source organism: Fulmarus glacialis (assembly GCF_000690835.1). Lineage (NCBI taxonomy): Eukaryota > Metazoa > Chordata > Aves > Procellariiformes > Procellariidae > Fulmarus > Fulmarus glacialis. The sequence continues at coordinate 53,339 of NW_009232911.1, forward strand.
TTTTTTGCAAATTGGCAACATTGGCGGATTGGTCAGTCTGGGGAGATCTGAAGATTTTGTACATAAGCACATAAACTATCACCAGTGGTTGTGTTACAGCCTGCAAATTGCGACGCTCATTTGTGAAGCTTGAGAAGACAGTTCAGCTTGCGGGTGTGGAGTCCAAGTGCTATTCTACAGAGCCTGTGCTGCGCTGTATGAAAGGATGCTCCGCCACCAAGACTACTCCAGTCACTGTTGGTTTCCACTGTCTCCCAGCTGGTAAGTCAACAGAAAGCCTACTGAATAGGAGCTGCATAAAACTCTAAATAAATTGTGCCTTGACTCAGTTAGTCCACTTGAATTGTATGAATAATCTAACATATCCACAGGCAGGGATGGACTTACCGCGGTATTGACTGAAGACCTTTCCCTGTTTTCATTAATATGTAAAACTTTCTTTAGCAAGAGAGATGTTCTTCTGTTGTAATTTTACTATGTTTTTCATGATACTGGCATTTAAAATCTAAACTGAACTCCTCTTCATGGTGCTATGAACTAACAGGGCAAGGGCAGGGTAACAGCACGGTCAACATTGTGATTCAGCTGAAAACCTGCGTATTGCAGCCTGTGAGGATTCAGACACATCTGATCATGTGCAGCACCCTGAAACAGGGATCCTCGCCTTGTATCTTGTTATATATCACTGTTTTTGGGCGTGATCCTATTTCACTGAGCTGATCTAGGCAACAGAAGGGCACAGGCGTGGATGGGATTCCTGCACACAGGTGCAGTGATATAGCAGGATGTCTCTTTTATAGGTATATCGTAGATTATAAAAGATTAGGTAAGAAAGATACAGATTATATAGATGATAGGTTCATGTCTGTTTTCCAAGTTTGTTTTTCCTTTAAGACCACAATATCCTTTCCTAAATGTATTACTAATAAAATTCTACATGGAAGTAGTAGTTTTCAATGTAGAACTGGCTTATTAATTAAGTGGGTTTCCTGGAACATCTCTGCGTGACTTAGACAAACATAAATATGTAAGCCAGTGAGGAGAAGCCAAGCCTGCTGTAATTAATGACTAGTGCATGGTAAATGCTATACCTTGCAAAACTACTTCTGAAGTATCCTCTTTACTTTTCATTTCTTGTTCCCCCTCAGATTCAGCTACCAGCCTGACGGACAAACAGACAAAGTTCGACCAGAAGTCAGAGGATATGCAGGACACTGTTGATGCACACATAGCGTGTTCTTGTGAGAACGAAGACTGCAGTGCATGAAGCTGTACATTGCAGTACAGGAAAAAACAGAAGCACTTTAATGTTTTTATTGTGTGGTGTAAGACGACTCATCTTAAGGAATAATAACGATACTAAATTAAGTGTTTAAAGACTTGTGGAATCTTCCCAACTAATTTAAAGTATTAAACTTCATTATTGTAGAAACTGTTATGATTGCCCATAAATATCTGATTTCGTAATAAATCCATGCATGGAAAAATGGATGAAGGCTTCCTTATTACACTGGTTATGGAAAGAGGAGGTCTGTGTTGCTTCTCCTCACCCCCCATTTCATAGACTTCTTGAGTCTGTGACAGTCTGCTATGCACCGGGCATGTGTCTGTGTCAGGCCCCATCGGGGATATGGGTTGGATAGCTGTGGTACCAGGCTCCTGCTTGTTTCCCCAGGGCTTTCTTCCCCTGCTGGGATCCTGTGCACCCGGAGCAGGAACTGATCACTTCTGTGTGATGCAGCAGCAACACACCGTGGTGCTCTGCAATAACGATGTGCCAGTGCTGCTGTAGGGAACACCAAGATCAGGGAATGAGCCTGAACCTCATGCCACTGGACAAGGCTGCTCTGAGGGAGTCGAGAACATGTGTTCCACATGGATGCACCACATGGAGAAGCTATTGCGAATCAGGGGTCTTTGAAAAGGACATGGTGGAGTTACCCAAATACACCACCTGCCGAAGGGTCCGAAGCAGAGCCAGACCTTTGCACTTTGGGTGACATGCCCCAGCCTCTGTGCCCAGCATAAGCCCTTGCTGCGGCCACCATCAGCAGGTGGGCTCTGCCTCCAGCCCACCCGCTGCAGGTCTGCGTGGGCACGGTGAGGGACGTGCTCATCTGCCATGAGCGCTGGAGCCCAAAGGATTCCAACAGGTCTGGAAGATGTTTTCTGCTTGTCCTAAGGCTGTGCTTGCAGGCTGAGTACGCATGCTAGTGAATTTGTTTTTCAGAGAACTGCCTTAGGAGATGGTGCAGACGTAGCCATTGACGTCAATCAGATTGACGGCAGCTTAAGTCATCAGGAGTTCTGCACAAATTTCAATAGAAATAGTATTGTACTCAGTTTACCTGCCTTAATTCATCAGTGTTCTCCCAATTAATACATACACATTCAGCCATTTTTATTACTGACTGACCACACATTCATTTTTATATTTAGGTTTGTTAAGGCAAAGCAGAATGTGATCCTACTGAGTTGTTAAAAATGTAGATCAACAGTAAATTAATTAAAAGAGAACAAGTGATTTGATTCTTAAAATCAGTAGAAACCAATGAAGAAAAATGGCACTTACCTATGACCACACAGGGTAGAGAGGTAATCACTGGCTAGTTTTTGAAAACACTTGAGAACATTCTGTAAAAATTGTGTTGTTTTGCTTTCCCCAGCAGCTTTGGTACCTTCAATGAATGCATGTATGTGAGTTTTATAGTTTGGATGTGAGTTTTATAGTTTGGAAAGGTCATGTCCAAAAGGAATACGTTTGAAAGACATAAATGTTATATACAGTTTATAAATGCTGTCATGGTACCTTGCACTGCAAAGTGATGGGGAGCTGACAGCAGGCAGTTTGGACAGTGCCTGGCAGCAGCTGAAAAGTGGTGAGCTGGTGGGTTTGCTGCTTGCCTGGAAGTCACACGGAGCAGTGAGGGGAAGCACAGACTTCCCAGGTAACCCCTGAGGCCGGGCCTTTGCATGACCCCCGGAGCTGGGCTCCACGGGGGGCTCTGGCATGAGCCCCCAGCTCCAGTGGGGCCAGCCCATGGGGCTCCTCCCTTCCCAGCCTGCCGAGGCTGGAGCGCAGCTCCGGGGGGACTCTTGTCTTCCAGCGCCTGTGCTCAGCTGCGAGGGGTGCGATGAGCTCAGCAGTAAGGCCCTGGCAGGAGACCCGCGGGTGAGCATCACCCGACCACCATGGCAGCCAGGGCACCTGTGGGGGGATGTGGGCTGTGGGTGTCCACCTCACGAAGGGCTGCAGGGAGGCCTCAGCCAGCCTCTGCCCCCCTCCCCCACTGCCCCCCCGCTGTGAGGAGAGCGCCGAGCACAGCTTGGAGGAAACGCTGTCCAGGGCAGGTCCTGGGCACAGCGAAGTTGTTCGTCACCTCACGAT
>NW_009232911.1:56924-57997 GCF_000690835.1 Fulmarus glacialis
GAGAAATATGAAGCGTGAAAGGGCTGTATGGAGGGACAGGCTGGGAGTTGAAATCGTTCTTGACATATTGGAGACATGACCTAGAAAATAAGAGGGTTCAGTTCTATACAGATACCCGCAAAGGCGAACCCCTCACCAGCAGGTTTTGCCTACACCTGGAGCAGAGGCACAGACGATCCCGCCCCGCGGCAGCAGCACGGCCGGGGTGACTGAGGATGCAGCGTTTGCTGCCCAAAGCGGTGGGGATGGGGCGAGACTCTGCACGCCCTGGGCTGGGGGGACGGGGTCTTCAGAGAGACCCTGTCCTTGCAGCCGGGCACAGCCCCCAGGGACGACCCTTATTTTGAGGAGTGTTTCGGTTCGTGCTGTCACTGTTATAGTGTGGTGATTTAGCGATAGTGTTATAATTTTGAGACAATGAGTACAAATGTTGTTGCATTTAATCTGCCATCACAGCAACGTTCTTCTGCTTGTGCTGCCACTGACTGAGTCCTCACTGCCCGTAAGGTGTTTTGTTTTTTTTTTTAAAAAAAAACTGTGCAGCTGCATATAGTTATGCCATAACATATTAGCTTTTGAGCCCCAATTATCAGTCGCCAGTAGCTATATACTCAAATCCTTTAGCTACATTTACCATTTACCAAATCTCCAAAGACATGACACAACTCACTAGTGACTGGCTTGGCTCTTCTATCATGTGCCATCAGTTTTACACGGGAAGTGGTTAAAACAAACGAGACCAGAATACAGTGCCGGTAAAAATACAGTGAAGTATTTGCCATGCTTCAAAATTTTTTTTTTTTTTTTTTTTACCCTACAATCTTTGATCTAGGAACAAAATCCACAGTTTGCAGACATTATAAATTATATCCCAACTGCCATTTACAACAAACCATCAGCTAAAGAGCATTATGAAATCTAAGCTGTCTTGGATAAGAGCCACTGATCTGTTGATGAGAAACTGGATCCAGTCCCTTCCCACAGTGAGCTGGGCAGCAGCTTCAGTTCCCCACCGCGGAGGAGACGGTGGGCAAAGGGCGGCTGCGCAGCGCCGACGTGAGTCCCTCAGTGTG
>NW_009232912.1:0-201 GCF_000690835.1 Fulmarus glacialis
GGGGGTGACAGGAGGTGACGGGGTGATGGGAGGTGACATGAGGTGACAGGTGACAGGTAACGGGGTGACAGAAGGTGACAAGAGATAACAAGGTGACAGGGAGGTGACAACGACAGGTGATAACTGACAGCAATGTGACAAGTGACAGGAGGTGATGGGTGACAGGTGACGGGGTGACAGGAGGTGACAGGAGGTGACGGG
>NW_009232913.1:0-1752 GCF_000690835.1 Fulmarus glacialis
AATTGAGTTATGACAAAGCTCTCAATTTTTCTGCGTGTTCAACATTTTGCAAAAAAATTACCATGTGCAGAATCCTCCAGGAGTGAGGATACAGCCTTAAGAACCGCAAATGCAGACAGGACAACTCTTCTGGGATAGTATAGAGAGGGGGGGGAAAAAAAAAAACCACAAGCAGGAATTCAGGCGTAAACGTTCAGAAGGTCTAAATTTGGATGCTGGATTTTTGTAGCCCCAACAGGTCTAGCTTGTGCAGTTTAAATTTTTTTTTTTTTTTTACTCTCTCTATACTAAAAAGAAAAGCACTCCTTGCAGTCTGTACACCGGCGAAAACGTACTGGGTTGCAGTGGGAGGGTGAAGGAGGGGAAAGGAGAGCGCCGTACGGCACGGCTGCCTGCGGAATGAAAGGGAGCGTGTCTGGGAGCGTGTGCCGACGTGCAAATGCCTACAGAGGGGAGAGTTAATATTATTTAGATAATAACATGCCAAAACCCACGCGGGACCTGGGGGGTCGGACTGGATAAAACCAGAATGAAATCCCCGCTATCTCTGGAGTTGTTAGAGATTTTTTTCTTCCCCACTAGCCTCTGATGCTGTTGAGCGGTCGCAGTGAGAACTGGGCAATAAGAGCACGTATGTGATGATACCGATGTATCAAAAAAAAAATATTTTCAGCTTCCTATTTTCCATAAGTTAAGGAAAATGACATCCTGCTTGTGACATTCTGATGATGATTTTAATTTCTTTTAATATGAGAAGAAATTAAACCTATGGGACCGTATACAAAACAGTAAGTCATAAGTAACGGTGAGAAAACATGCCAAAAAAAAACAAGACAAGAAGAATAAAGGGAAATACTTCCAGCTTATCACTGCAAGAAAAATATTTAATGTGGGTCATCACTGTATTTCTGTGAGCTACGGAAATTTTGTAAGCCAAAATCCTAGGTATCGGTATCAGAATTGTTTTCTCCAACTGGCGGTCTCTGTAACGTTGTTTTGCTGGAAGCTTTGATGGGTTGTGATTAACAGCAGGGGGGTAAATTCAATCCAGTTCTATGGAAATGCTTGAGTAGCAGCGCTGGATGCTTTCTGTGATCCACAGCAGCAATGTATTTCTTGCACGCTTGAGTTGCTGCGGGGCTTACGGCTGTAAGACACGCAGCATATACATCCTCACAGGCGGCTCTCTGCCCAAAGCCGACTCAAAGGCGCTTTTTGAAGGTGTCAGGCAGGAAGAAAGACTGTAAGAAGCTCTGCAAGGAGCTCAGCACGCAGGCTGCTCTGTAGCGTCAGCTGCTAGGGGATTTGAGAAGGCTGGTTTTTCGTTTTTGGTTTTTTTTTTTTAAATATAAATATCTCTTTTGCATTTCCCCGTGCAAAGACAACTGTGTTTGGATGCTTTCTGCTTCCCATTTGAGGAGTTACTGTGTGGTGAAAAGCCCTCATAGCTGTTAGCAAATTAAACGCTGAGGAGGTGACACAGTTTATTAAATTACCTGGTGAAGTAGGGACTAAAATGATGTTAACTGAAGATGGAAACGGCACAAAATTCATCCTTCCTCTTGGTAATCTTAAAATGCCCTCCCATAACAAATTATCTTGTGCGTGATAAGAAAAATTATTAGAAAGAAAAACCTGGAAGAAGGCAAAGAGTGCCTGGGCTCCATTTGAATTCAGTTAGCACTTGATCTGGTACCACCTTGCTTTTGGCATTGCACCTATTCCTAATCATAGAATCATTAAGGTTGGAAA
>NW_009232914.1:0-516 GCF_000690835.1 Fulmarus glacialis
TCTACCCCAGCTGAAACCAGGACAGGGAGCATCGCCTGGGACCAGAGCACTAAAATCAGCCCAACTCCAGTGTCTTCCTTTCAAAAGGGCTGGTGTTGGGCTCTTTATTCGCTGTGTCTCGCTTTGTCACCCAGCGAAGAGCATCATCCCTTTTGGCTTCAGCTGCCCATGCAGGAAACCTCCGCCAGCCCCGGAGCTCCGTCATCTATAACCAGGTTTTTGCTGTTTCTCCCCGCGAGCTGCAGGAAGGGGGGTTTGGCTGTGGCACCTGGAACTCGCATGGATCATCGGGATGCACAAACTCCATCCAACCCCCCCGGCTGAGCCTGGGCACCTTCTGCTGCTGCTTCTTCCGTGCTCCCAGAGAAAAGCGGCACTAACCAGCAGCCAGCATCCCCCCCAGGCGTGTCACCCGTGCCGGGAACTCCCGTAACCCGCTCACCAGTGCTGGCACGTTGGCACCGGGTGCCCTGCTCTGAAGGAACCCCCCTGCACCTCGGCTGCATCCGTCCCCGG
>NW_009232914.1:591-1442 GCF_000690835.1 Fulmarus glacialis
GCCCCGCACGTCCGGAGTTATTTCTCCCTGCATGCGAAGCCGCTCGTCCCTTCGGAGAAAGTCTTCTCCCCGGGGACGGCGCCTGGCTGGCTCCAGAGCTGCCTCTGCTGGAACACCCGGGCTGTGGAAGCGGCAGTGGGAGCGTGGGACCCTCGGGACCACCCCCTCCCCGGGGGGACGGGCTCGCCGGGGATAGCTGCAGCCTGGCGAACCCCGGATGCTGTGAGACAAGGATTGACGCCTGGCGAACCACGGATGCTGTGATACAAGGATTGACGGGCAGCAGAAATGAGGGTGGCTTTGGTCAGGCTTTAATTCCTCAGCGAAGCAGTGCAGCAAGGCAGGGGTTAAAGGGGGATGCGGGGGGTAGTGGGGTCCCCAGTTCTGCCGCTGGGGCCTGGAGAGCTGCCTCCAGCACGGTGTCACCTGTGCTGGTACCGTGACGGCACCTCTGCTCCACCGAAGGGAACACAAGAAATCCCCGAGGCTGATGGCAGTGGCTGTCGAAGGCACCGGGATGCGTGGGGGTGTTTGGGGCGCCACCATGCCTCCAGCCAGGATTTAGTTGGAAATTGCTGTGGATCCTGCCAGGATCATGTTGGGAATTGCCGAGGTCCCAGCCAGGATCAAACTGGGACTTGCCGTGGGCGCAGCTGGGATCAAGGGGAGGATTGCCGCAGGCTGACGTCGAGTTTGGCATTGCTGTGGGATCCAGCCGGGATCGAGTTGGGAATCGCCATGGGCCCATCTGCGATCAGTCGGGACTTGCGGAGGTGCCACCCGGGATGGAGCCAGGGAGGCACTGGGAAGGGCACAGCTCCCGGCACGGCCGGGGAGCGGGACTGCGGCAG
>NW_009232915.1:0-429 GCF_000690835.1 Fulmarus glacialis
GGGTGCCCCCATGTGCAGCCCTCCCCGGGGGGGGCACAGCAGAGCGGGGACCCACCTCTCCGGGAGCCCTGCACCGAAACATTTCCAGAAAGCCCATCCCTGGGGAAGGACCGGCTCCCAGCCGCCCCTCGCCGGCCAGCCCGCCACACCGAGCCCGCGCGCGCGGTGCAGCCGGGCTTCGCATCAGCTTTTGATAAAGGCGCCCTGTCAAACAAGGGCTGAATAAATCATGATGTGTTACCAAGACGCATTACAGCTTTTAAAACAACCACCATGGCATTCTACCCCACGGACTGATGAGTCTGGGGATGCCAGATCCCTGGCGCTCCGCAGCCTTGCTGGAGCCAGCTCACATCTGGAGTGCAGTAAACGTACCCAGAAGCAAGAAAGCAGCTCTGTAAGGGTCAGGAGTACAGAGAGCGGCTGCGG
>NW_009232915.1:465-1344 GCF_000690835.1 Fulmarus glacialis
GGTCGGGAGTACAGAGAGCGGCTGCTGACTCCAGGCGCCACCCCAAAACCCACATGCATTTCCTTGTGTAAACACATGTGGCCAAAAGGCAGCCATGGTCACCTTTCTCCAACGTGAGCCCTATAAAACCGCCAGCAAAGTGAGGAACAATGTCACTATTATTGTTTTAGAGGAATTCCTCCGAAGCAGAAAAGCATAGCCGAGCTGCCGACAAGGGTGTCTTTAAAAGCGGGGCTGACAATTGACTCCAGAGCCGAGGGGAGGAAAAAAATCCCCCTGGGGCTGATCATTTGCAGTTGTTGGGGGCTTCCAGAGCCGCCCGTTAACCTGCTGGGTCCTGCTGCCGCAGAGTCACAGCCGGGCGCGGGGCTGCATGCAGAGCCCTTACGCACTCATCACCCCAGTGGGGCCGCTACCGGTGCCGAGGCAGCCCGCCCTGGGGATGGGGTGCTTTGGGGCCAGCCCCGGGAGATCCTGGGGTGTTGGTTTTGGATGCTGGTGGGAAGCATGCCTGAAGCTCCTTCTGTCTTAGCAGTGCCCAGCGAATCGACCCGCTAAGCACACCCAGAAACCGCTCCCAAATCTGTCGTGGGTTGATTGCCCGTGAAAGAGGATTTCTCCCCCCCCCACCCCGTATCAGCTGCGTCTGCAACCCTGCTGACGCAATCAGGGCTCCCAGGGCTGGCATCGTTCGGGGTGAGAGCCTGACGTACCTGGAAAAGAAAACCACTGGTGCCTTCTCCAGGGGGCCGACCTGAGCAAGTATCTGGGGTCTGGAGCTGCCTTCTCTTGGGCGTCCATGATCAGCTGGATCAAGACCTTATAGCTGCTTCTCTTTGGGGATTTATTGCCCGGTGGCAAAGCCAGATGTGGGCTGGC
>NW_009232915.1:1397-2149 GCF_000690835.1 Fulmarus glacialis
CCTGGAGCTGCATGGACACCCTCAGCGCTGCCTGGGTGCTGGCAGCGGGCACAGGGCTCCTGCCAGGGGGGCTTTAACCCTCCATCCAGAGCTGAACAGGGCTCCAGCACCAGTGGTACTGGGAGAGTCCCCGCGGCAGGCCTGGCCAGAAGAGTTTTGGGGACAGGGCCAAGAAAGGGCTGTGAATATGTATCGAGGCGGGAGGCTTGCAGATAGGGCGAGTCTCCACGCTTACCACCTGATTGGGATGACCTTGCTCCTGGATAAGGGGCTGTCCTCCAGTGAACATAGATGAACATTTAAATTTCAGTGATAAGCCCATCAAACAGTTAAGTGTGTTAGAGGCTGTACAAATGCCCTGCAGAAAAAGTTTCTCCAGTGAGTCAGGGTCCCAAAACCTTTCTTTGGGGAGCTTATCTTATCGGGCAGGGATGCAGCGCTCCGCAAGGGAACGGGGCCAGCTCAGCCTGAGTAATGGGGCTCTGAGCAAAAGCATTGCAAAACTAAAGGTGCTTTTTAAAAAGTCCTGACATCGCAGACAGAGGGGTGAAGAGAGAGGAAGAGGAGGCTTAGTCATGTTGGCCATAACCCAACACCGTGGTGCTTCTCCAGGGCAAGGTCTTTAATGTCCTTCCTAGGACAAAGCTTTACATCTGCCTTCCCCCCCCTTTCCCTGTGAGAGCAACCTGGGGGCTGTTCCCAGCCAAATCCGCTCCTTAATTCCCTCCATCGGAGGCTGGGCGCGAGCAGAG
>NW_009232915.1:2247-7435 GCF_000690835.1 Fulmarus glacialis
GCCACGGTGATGCTGAGCTTCCCGGGGACGCCTCCAGCAAAGGCACAGCCTGTGCCCTCCCGGAGGAGGCGGCGGCCGTGGGAGGATGAGCTGTCGGGAGCCACCGAGACAAGCAGCGAGTGCGATCCCGAGTGAAAACAAACCGGCTGGCCAGAGAGCTCCCTCCTGCCCTGGAGCTGAGCCCAAGCCAGAGCTGAGCCCAAAAAGCCCCTGCGGTCCTTCGGGTCCCCTAACCAACACGAGCCGGGCAGCATGGGAACCCAAAAGCCGGTGTCAATAACATACAAACACTGGCCAAATTTTTTAAAAAAGCTAGAATTCCCGGGAAAGAGGAATATCAGTGTCCAGGGAATAAACACCCAAAACCGTCCCCAAAAGGAGGAATATTAGTGTGGGAGAGCAATGCCTTCCCTGCTCCTCCTTTCTCCCCGTGTTGATGGAGAACATGAATTTCCACCTACTTGGGAAATTCTTCCCAGGGTAAGCGCCAGCATTAAATTAAAACCTCCTTGGAGCCTTCCCTGAAAAGCCAGCATGTCCCAGCCGACATCCGAGCGTCCCCATGTGCAGAGGGGCGCCTTCGGGAATGCTTTGTGTATGGTCCCTATAAGCACGCCTTGGACAGGATTCCCGGGGGCTGGCGGGACGGGAAGCCTCCGAGCTGTGGGAAGCCTTTGGTTTCTGTCCGCCGCTTGCCTAAATCCCCGGACACCCACGTACTGGGTGAGTTTCTTGTGCTGGTCTCTTCTGGGAGGGGTAAACGAGGAGGAAACTGGTGATTTACTGCATGTAGATGGTATGAAATTGAGAGAATGGCTCTGCCACTTCCAGCGTGACCACGCTCTGATCTCGGGGTGGGTGACCAGGACAGACCAGTCATAACGTGTGTCCCCAGCGCTGAGGGGAGCTGGAGGTGGGCTGGTGTGGGGACCTCGGTGCTGGCTTCCCGCGTGGGCGTGCGAGGGTTAAGGCACTTGCACCTCTGGAGGCTTTGCAGGCGGCAGCTACAGGACACGTGTGATTATTATTGTCATTCCCTTCATTTTTTGCATTTCAGAAAAGTAGCTGCCCTTAGGACGGGGATTTAGAAGAGGCTGTGGAGGAGCCGGCGGCGTTTGCTGCTGGGCTTGTGTGGAGGTGGAAGAAAAGGCAAAAAAATAATGTGGATTTTTCATAGTTCATAAAAAAAAAGAAGACGGGACTCTTTAGCCATAGAGGAAGGAAGTGTCACAAATGATTGATGATATCTTGAGTTCCTTGTTGAAATATGGTCAAAGCCATCGGGTGGGAAACATTTGGGGCCAGTTCTGCCACCTGCCCGCTGTTTGCTGGGGACCCAGGGCTGGCACAGGGCTGCTGCGGGGTCAGAGCTTCATCCCCAGATGTCCTGCGAGATTCCTCCTGCTTTACGACGGCTCAGCACGAGGAGCATTTGGCAGGCTCCTGCGATGCCCACGTACCTCGAGCCAGCCCTGCGCAATGGGGCCTGCACGTCAGCTGCTTTCCCAGGGCTGGGGGAGCTTCCACCGCGAGCGCCCGGTGCTAACACCCACGGCATGGTCTGCCCTACATGGATGCAATTTTGGGGGGGGTCCAAGAGCAGGTCACAGGCGAGCCTTCCCGAGAGCACCACCTTGTGCAACGGCACGACTCTTCTTCAGCATCCGGGGGAGACCCAGGCAGCCCCAGATCCTCACCACGGTGAAAGACAAGCGCAGAGGACCTGAAGACCAGCTCTGGGGGACATCCTCCGGCTCTGCGGGGACCGTCCTGTCCCCAGCGCCAGCCTGGGGCACGGCCCTGCTGCGTCACGCCCCTCCGAACACCGCCAGGATCCCAGCCCGCCTCTCTTTGTAGTGCTATTTTTAAAACACCAAAGGAGAACTCCCACCTCCGTCTGCTGGAAACGTGGCGTGTCCCCCCCGCTATCTGCAGCAGCCAAGAGCCCTGCTCATTTTCAAACCCGCCGGAGTTAGCTTTAGATATAAAACCAAACAAGCAAACTGAAAGGGGCTTGTTGTGTAAAAAAGTTCCTCCGAATTAGTTATATCTGGCTTGTGATCCCTTTTTGATTGCATACTTAATAGCAGCCAGGTGCAAGCAATAAGGGACGCTCGCCCGCGCCTCTGGAAGCAGCCTGGGAACGCGGGGCGGTGGGGCAGTCCACGGGCGGCTCGGTGTGTGGGCTGCTCCTGCCCTTCCTCTGCCTCCCCTTTCATCCGTGGGGATCCCAGCCTTTGTTTCCTTCCGTCGGCGCTGAACGAGCGCGGGAGATGCACACATATGCATCTAAACGCTTGCATGCATGTATATACACAAATGCAGAGCTCAGCGTCGGGGTGCATGCAAAAGCGTGGGCACGTGCGTGTGTTGTTAATGCAATCGGGTGAGCAATGCACATTATACACGTGTGTGTATGTGCATTAATGCATGTGCATGTATATGAACACGTTCTCTTCAGCAGCTGAAATAATACGCCCTCCTGACTCGGCCGAGGGTGCAGGAGCACTCCCAGCGCTCGTGCAGCAAGACGGTCACGTGGCGCTCGGAGACATTTTTCCGTCCTGGCACTTCCAAATGCGTCTGCTGATGTTTAAGCCCATTTCCATCCCCGAGTACGTATGTGTGCAGTTTTACTGCATTAATTTTAGAAACATACTGCCTTCGTAGACAATAATAAAAAGTGGATGCCAGGGTGAGAGACAGTCCAGAAACTACCAACTTAAAGACATTGCTCTTCTGGAGCATAACCCGTCCCTGAAAGCACAGGGCACAGGCGTGAGTGCTCCTCAGGCGTAAAAATTAACCGCATGGGCCCGATTCTGGGTCAGGACACAGCAGTGCTGCTGCGCTCGGTGGTCCTCGGTCCCTGTCCCCACTGTGGGAGCCGCACTGCTGGGCAGCAAAACTGCTGCGGCTGAAGATGCCCGAGCTACTCCTGCCTCAGCATGGCCATAGGGTCCTTTTCTAGGCAATATCCCTATTAAAAATGCATTTTAAATTTTTTTTTTCCCTCTCCCCCCTTTCCCCCTCCCATTTCTTTTTCCCAAGTGATGCAATTTCCACCCAACACTGTTCTGGAGAAAGATCTACAGCGTGTCGCTTCCGATTATAACTCCTGTAGTGTTGGCTGTAGCCTGCCTGGTTACTTGATTTATTGAACTCCCAAATCCTCCGAAGAAACTCGATGATTTTATACGAACAATTCCCTTATGTCTGAAAATACAGCATTTGCCAGAGCACTTTCTGGATGTTAGGATGCAGAAAGTCGCTAGTGCCAATAGGAGAAAAAATTGTTATGGGCTCTTGAAATGTGGGGCACACACTTTGTATGCTCTAGAGGTATGGACCAAGCATATATATATGCTATAGCTCATGCCTTCTTGGGCTGCAGAGATCAGTACTGGGCTGGTCCCACTGCTGTTGCAGGGAGGTTTGTTGCCTTCTGCGGGCGGTGGAGGCCAGGCGAGAGCTGGTCAGGCATGCAGCCGGCGTGGCACAAGCGGGCGAGATGGCAGCTGGCAAAAAGCCAGCCGGACAAAATTAGCCTGTGAAAACATTTTTGAATATATACGCTTGGGCAGAATGTGTTTGCACCGGATCAGCTTCAGAAAGAAGCGCTGAAACCAGATTTCCTCCATGGCTGCACCGTAACTCCAGTGATTCCACCTGCGTACGGGGCCGATAACACTTTCAAGCTATGGAAAGGGTGATAAGATTCAAGGGGAAAAAGATGCTGTACCAGAGCCAAGTCATACCTTATTATCCCGAGGTTTCAGGTGTGCGCAAAAGGCTACAGAGAAAAATCAGCAAAAGGCCTGTTCCTTCTCCTGGAGGGGAAGTGTTTGCAGGATTAGGGCATATTTAGGCATGGCAGAAATGGGATTCCTAAACAAAGGGCCAGGGGAGGCGAGCCCCCACGCCGCCGCTGCCGGTTCCCACACCGCAGAGGGTTTCCAGATTCGCTGCCTACCTGCCTGCGGCGTAAAGCTGTCCAGACCTGCCGCCCAGCGCTCGCGACTTCCATTTTAGGAGGTGGTGGAAACAGGGTTAGGCATTTCTAACCCCCCGCTTTCTTACCGGAGTGGACGAGGTGGGCTGGCGGGGCTGGGAGCGCCTGGGTGCACCCACCGCTTCTGGGTGCACATCCATCGCCACGCATGCTAATGAACGCGGCTGCTGGTTTCTGCACGAGGACCCCCAGCTCCGAGCACCGCTGTGACGGCCACGCTGGCCAAAAATCCAGCACGGGCGTGAGCCGCGTCCCCCGGCAGATGTGCCTTTGCTGGGTTTGGTGCTGGGGCCCTTCACCTGCGGGTGCTTTGTGTTGGGCGCAGGAGGAAGCCTCTTCTCCATTAATGGCCACAAAATAAATTGGATTTAAATGCTAAATTGCAAGACGGTTAGCAGTCTATGCGGATTTACTTTGGGATTGCGTAATGAGCAGCGGGGGACGTGCAATTCTCTGAGAGTCGGTGTGTGAGTGCAGGAGCGGGCCATTTCCTACGGAAGAAATCGGGGCAGGCTGAAGAAAGGTGTCAGTGTTAGCGCTGCGAACAGTGACGGGTCTGGGCTAATTAAGCTTTGGCCCGAGTTTAGGAAATAAAGATGCGTGATGCCAGATTGCCGCTGCCGAGCGAGGAGGGGATGCTGCCGAGGATTTTGGGTGTCGGAGGTGGAGAGAGGGGGCTGCACCGCGGGGACAGAGGGGACAGTGGGCCATCTCCCCTTGGTCCTTGGAAACCTCCCTCTGAGCAGGGTCCTCGGAAACCTCCCCCTTTCTCCCTCTTGTTCTGTTTGTCCTCAGCTCAGTCCCCATCCACGTGCACGGACGCAGGCGTGCGCGGGGCGAGTCGCTCGCAGCGAGCATGAGCAGATGCAGGGAGGCACATGTGCGGGGCTTGGCTTGCAGCAGTGCTACATATGCAATTTTTTTATTTACACCCACAATCAGTTTATAATCTCTGGCCAAAACTTCATCTCCTGTATGGGAAGATCTGGCCCTTGGAGAGACGTTAACTCGAAGGCGAGTGAGAAATATGAAAGGGCCCTCTATGTGGAGAGCAATTCAGTTCGTCTCCAGTACACAACTGTGGTTTTTCCATCCCTCTGGGTTTCTGCTCGGAGACGTCTCCGCGCCGTGAGCTCTGCCTGGGCTGCAGCAAGCGCTGCCTGCGGTCGGGCGGCC
>NW_009232916.1:0-19154 GCF_000690835.1 Fulmarus glacialis
GGGGGGCACGCGCCTTCCGAGGCCTCGCGCTTCCGTGCAAAGGGATGAAGGAGGCTCTGGGAAGAAAAATGCATCATAGTGATGCTATTAGCGCAGCCCACATGGGCATTGAAGAGTTTTGTGTCTTCGTTCCCCATAAACGGTAGATTGGCAGAGACTGAGTGGCAGCTAATTTAGGGAGTTGTTGTGGGTAAATTGTAGGTGATATCCTGAAAAAGAATTTCATGCATTGCTATTAAAGGCAGTGCTAATAAAACTTTGCAGTTAATAACTATCATCTGTTCGATTCTCACGGTATTATTGTTAGAAGAGGACAGGGTCCAGCATACTCTAAAAATTTGGAAAACATACGGAAGACACTGAGTCTCTTGGATTTCATGTAGTTCTGATCCTCCTCTTTGTCACTCACAAACTCCCATCCTGCTGTTGATTTCCTTCTGCTGCTGTTTTTCGGGGTTTTCCTTGCGGAGGTTTTTGTGAGATGCCCTCCCAGTTGGAGTTACTGAGCTCGCTCTGCACGCCCAGAACTGCCCCAGCCACCACGTTGTGTAGCACCCATGAGCAGCATGCGAATGTGAAGGCAGGTTCAGTTATCAGTCATTACAAGGAACCAGCAAGCTCTCTGCCTGCTAATACAAATAATCCACTATCAGCACGCTCTGCCTCCCCATGAACTCTGCCATTTTGTCGGAAGGAATGAGGCCACTGGGGTCCGCTCACATGTAACCCAGGTGTCACTGGACGTAGTGCTGTCATTTGTGTTTGGTTTGGGGGTAGAACAGTAAGGATGAGTGTGTGGTGTGTATGAAAACATATGCTAATATGGCGATGCCTTGCAACGTTACACTTTGTCGCACCTTGGATAACGGAGATTTCTTTCTCACTGTAGTATTTTCTAAGAAATGCATCCTTGGAGTGGGAAAATTCATTTTGGTTCAGGAAGCCTGTGTAAGCCTAGGTATCTTTTAAACCATGTTCTACACACTTCAAATGGCAATGTGAACGGGGCATACAGCTGGTATGTGGTCTCTGCCCTTGTCTGCAGTTGGTTTCTATTTCTGGGTTTGTTCTCCGGTGTAAAGACAAAGGTGCGGTAGGTGAACAGCACTGTACTCAGCTCATTTCGGAAGGTCCAGGTTCTGTGGTTAGACAGGAACTCTGAATGGTGGATAAACTGCTCACCTGGTATGGTTCAGATCTTGTCTTTAGGGGTAAGGTCCTCAGGCTCTAAGTGAGAGTAATGTACAGAATAATTCTGTGAAGATATGCTAATTCAGGTCTCTAATTATCAGGCCAATTTTGGCTTAGGGAAGCAGAGACTTAAATGCGTCAATTCCATCAGTTTAATCTTCCCTTCGCTATAACAAATACACTAAGCTTATAGGAGGTAGGGAAAACAATGGGAAGATTTTGTGTCATTTGAATGAGAGAGGCTGTTACTGTAAATACTACTTTATTGTCCAAGCCACATGAAACGCTGACACACATAGAGGAAAATAAAGGCAGGAAAAAAGAGCTCTCAGTAGCAATTATCACACAAATCAAGTGACAGCCTCCCCTATTAGCTGGCATAATTTGAGTTATTGGTTAAAATGTAAAATGCAAGTCTTTGCATATTTAACATGTCTCTCAATTTTTGTTTCTAATTCCCAGATCTATTATAAAGTTATTAAAGAAATTGAGCCAGGAGAAGAGCTCTTGGTGTATTTGAAGGAAGGTGGTTATTCACTTGGGAACATGGCGCCCAGCATGGAAGGTAAGGCCTCGTTTTGCTAGACAGGACCTTTTTGCACCTCTCACCAGCAAACTAGGAATGTTGAGAACCTCAGTTAGTGCTGAACTGGGACAAAAACCTGATTCGGTACCTGCCCCTTCTGTAACTGTCAATATTTTATGCTTATTTTTACTCTTTCTCTGGTGAGAGTAGCTGTCTTAGTCAATGATAGCAAGCAAATTTTTATTAACCTCAAGGCATGCAACAGATTAATTTGCTTCTTCTCTTTGAGGAATGTTGTGGTTTTGAATATGACTGGAGGTGCCTTTTTAATTCGCAGGGTCACCGTGTTTCTTTGGGTGTAATAAAAATGGGCCAAACTATTTCAAGGCTTGCAAAACACTGGTCTTTAGAGCTTTAGGTTACATGGAAAAGGGGAATCCAGGCAGAGGGTGGAAGAGTCCTCACTAGAATTATTACTGCTAGAATATAGATACCTCTGAAACCCTGAAATGATGCAGTGAAGGCCAAAAGAATGATTATTTTTAGAAGAAAGGTCACGTTTTTATTGCTGCAGTGTCTCTCCTGCCTTGCAGTGAGTTGGTATTGCAGGACAAGGTGCATAGCTCAAATAGGCTCCCAGAGGGAGAAGTTTCCTTAACTGTGTATTGCATGTGGAGCAACTGAAAGACTAAGCCTTATTCACTTCTTCGTATAGTAGCCTAACCATTTTCCTCTAAATATCCTGGTGTTAATTACTGAAGTTCAGTCATCACACAGACTATCTAAAAGACCGTGATGCTTTCCAGGTTAAGCGAGTGTTTTCTGGTAAGCTAGGGCAAGGAGCAATGCGCTAAGATTTTTGGATTCTCTTCCTACACCAGAACGGTGCTATGTGAAATTCAAAAGGCCATGTAGAGAGGGATGGGAAAAGAGAAAGAAAAGAGAAGACTCTGAGTCCTCCTTCCTTTTTCGTGGTGCGCAAAGATGGCTATAAAGTACTTACCTTTTTAATAAGCAGCAGCATGGAGCTTTCTGCTTGTCATTCTGTTCGATTGTTGAAAGCTTTGGGTGCCATTTTAGTTTCACAATCCAGAAAGATTTGGTACAGAAGAGTAAGACTAGCCAGAATCCCTACAGTAAGATTACAAATCTAATTCAGGGGTTTGGGGAGGAAGCACAGAGTGAGGTGATTCACTGAAGAGGCTGTTGCAAGGCGGCATTCCCTGGGGACAGGTTGCTGCTCACCTGCTCTCTGCAGGGTCCTTCATGCTTCTCTGTAGTAGCTGTTGCTGGCTCTTGTCAGCGACAGGAGAGCAGGTTAGCAGGACACATGGCCTGAAATATTCTGGCAATCTGAGAGTGTCGCCAGGTTTTTTTTTTTTCCTTTGTTAGAGTGCTTTTCCCAACATTCGTCTGAGGCTCTGACTAGTGTTTGGTGTCCCACCCCTTTCACTGCAAGTGACAGAGCCTGTCGATACAAACACTGCAGTGCAAGTGATCTCTTAGGAAAACTAGGAAAGATGTGCTACATCATTCCCAAAAATATTATAAAAACAAGACAACAGCATAGACATACCTAGAGTAATAAAAAATTGTACAGATTCTTATTTTAAAATGGTTGTTTGCAAGTCTAAATCTTTTCCTGAGGTGAGTACAAAACCCTATCGTAACAGAGCGTTGCAGAAACCTGACCTCATGTGAAGTACATTGTGATCCTGAAATTAAATTAAAATCAGTCTGGACTTGCAAAACTCTGCTCTATTTTATAGGTTCTTAGTTTCCTTGACATTTGGTGACAGGGAAAGTTAGAGGACAATGTGAAAGGTACATGAATTTTCTCAAGTGAAGAGATTACCAGGGCATATTACTTATGCCTTTTTCTGGTCATTCATTGAACGCGGAGCCTGTTGCAGGTTTCACATTATTATTTGATGACTAATTTCTATAAATATATTCTCATCTACCAGTCTTTCTTAAACTATTAGTTGGAAATACTGTTCTACATAATTAATGGCTGAAATTTGACTTGTCTCACCTGGACATCCTACGATACATTTATGTTCTTTTACCTGTATATGAATATAATTTTCAGATTCAAATGCGCAGTGAAACTCTTTAAGAGGATATATACGATATGCACAATTAGTTTGAAATATTTCTGAAAAAATTGATAGTTTGAGGATTAGTGCTGCTGAAAGCTCTTTTGCTGAAGGTCCATGGGTGGAGTGAATGAACAGGCAGTGTGGTAGCTGCTGTCTCACCAAGATGTCCGGTTTGGGATTTTTTTTTCAGTGTTCTCCCAAAAAAAAGTTAGTAATTTTCTTGAGACCAACACACAGAGATTAATAATTTCTGTATTTGCAACGATGGAGTAACACATAGCTTTTTTTGATGTCAGGAAGAAATCAGAAAGAAAACTCACCACTGTTTCGCATTTCTGTTTCTAATAGGCTTTTATTTGAAAAAGCAAAAAGTGCTCCTCGTTTTCCATCTTTGTCATTATGTAACATTTATCTGTATCTTCCTGGTAATGTCTAGTGCTTTTGCCACATAATTGCTTTCAAATTATAATAGGCCAACATTAAATATTTGACTTCTTAATACTTTTTACTTTCAGTAATGCTATCTTCCTGCTGCCTCGCACCCCCATTTCGATTCTGAATTAACAAGAAAGGAAATGCAAAATTGTTCCACACAAAGATAATTATCATAAAAATCTTTTATCCAAACCCCAGCCAAACACAGCAGACCCCTTATCACTGCAGGAATTTTGAGTAGGGCACTTGAACTCCTTTGAGATTCAAGTCTGGTAGATTAGCATGTAGATGCCACATAATTGTGTTCCCCTTGGTTTCTCTGAAAGCTATTAGGCACTGATTTATTTTTCTGTTACACTCCTGCTTTGTCCTGAGTGTTACTGATGGAACTTAAGATAGACACATATAACCATAGATTTGACAAACAAGACATAGAGAACAGGCAGCAATTTTTTTGTAATTGGATTTTTCTTTTCTTTTTATCCCCTTCTCCCTGTAAGAAGTAGTAACCTTTTTTGAAGGGCAATATTTTCATCTGTGGTGTTTAAAGAACGAAGAAAACTTCAATGAGAACTTGTTTTGAAGGGCAGTATTTTTATTTTTGGTGCTTAAAGAAGGAAAAAAAAAAACTTTAATGAACCTGAAGTCTACAAACTGGTTGTCTGATATAAAGACACAAAATAGATACCAGGTCTTCTTAGTTCAGTCCTGAGCCTCCTTTGTTACTGAGGTTTCATTTTTGCAGGGTGAATGTCTGGCCCTTAGTCCACAGGTCAGTTCCTTTCCCTGCAGCAATATTTATTGGGAAGTCTGATCTCTAATCTTCTGAAGTTCAGATGTGGGAATGGGTGTTGGATATTGATACGCTATAATCAGCTACTCTACCAGCCAGTCAGTTCTTCCTCTGTTTAACCTGTCTGAGCGTCAAAATAGCATTTGCAACCAATGGGAACTTATATAACATGCGACTACAAGGTTTTTAATCGTATTTTTGTCAGTTCTCTAATTCTTCTTTTCAATAAAAATTTCTTTTTCCAAACCCAAATATTCTGAAGCACGTACATTTCCTTTCTTATCATCCATCTTTTCTACCTATGAAAAAGCTGTTGTGTTTGATGATAGAAGAGGAATGTTGCTGTTACAGAAGCACAAGCCTATACAAAATGGACAGGGGTTTTTTCAGTTTAGTGACATACAAGGGCTAGATCTGTAAAATCTGTGTAGCTCTGAAAGCATGCAAATGCAAAAGCAAAAAATGCATATCTCGGCTGAGCGGTCTTGTTTCTTACATTTCTTAATAAAAGTCTGATGGGGCAGCTCCTCAGCTTGTGTGAACGTAGCTAGCCAGCCTCTACCGGCTGAGGATTGCGTTATATTGTGTGTGATTTGTGTGAGATCTGTAATTCTGCTGACAAAGGACAAGGAGAATTAGAAGCAAAATCTCTTCTCTAACAGTTATTACTGAGGCTATTAATGTATTTCATCTGTCTGTCTTCTACCTCCTCTGTAATCTCATAGAAAGGACAAAAATAACATTATTCTCATTGATAAAAACAGGTAGTGCTGTATCAGGTTGTATTCTGTGGGAGGGGGTGCTTGCGAGTTGTCCGTCTTTAGCCAGGTATGTAATAAATTATTCTCCATGGCTAGTTTGCCAAGCTCTAAGTGGATTTCTGGTTCCTAGAAGATAGTTTGGGTGAAATAAAATACAATTAATCATGTAAATCTCAAACTGAAGTAGGAAGAATTTAGTATGGATTTGCAGAAGGTATTTTGATGCATTTTCTCTGAAGTCAAAAAAAAGGGGGAAAAAAAAAGTTTCCTCTGTTCCAAGTTTTCAGGTCTGGGGAACTGCCAGTTTGAGCTTGAGAGATGCTGGGAGTTTCGTAGGAGCTTCTTAAGAGGTGAAGCTATTGGGAGTTCCCAATCCGGAGGGCTTTCAGTCGCTTCTACAAAAAAGCCTTCTCGCTTGAGCCATTTGCTCTTGACAAAAGAGCAAAGAGGGGAAACATTTGCTTTGCAGGGTGAATTCTGAGGTAGACGAACACCTCGCCAGAGCAGTTCCACGTTATCTGGAGTTACGGAGGGGTTTATCCTGTTACTCCACAGGTCAGTGGGCTGCGTGAGTCAAATGAACTTCTGTCCCACATACGTCTCCAAGAGTCAAAACCAGAACAAAAGTAAAGTCATGTTTATTAGTGCCAGTGACACTTTTGAGTGCGGCTTGATGTCTGAGACTATGAAAACTGAACGTTGTAGCAGATAAACACTTGTTTCAGTGTGCGTGAGAGCTAATGTGAATTCATTAGTAATGAGGAGAGATGGCATGATGAGATTAGTGCCCCGGCCCATGCAGCGCGTGCGTTCGGGAGCTTGCTGCTGCCCGGCTTGTCTCTTCTCACCCAGTTATGGATGTGTGGAGAGTGAAAAGGTGCAACACACCTCATCGCAGCCCTTGCCCCCCCCACTTGCTCCTTTCAGGGTAAGAACGTTTTCGCTCTGTAAACATGTGTAGATGAAATCTTAAATTTTGCTAGGTAACATTGTCTGCTTCGTTCTGTTACAAGTAAAATGCAGTAACGAGACATACCATGATACTGCAATTCTCCACCTCCTCCCCCCTCCCCCCCCAAAAAAAGTGGTTTGGATTATTTTAATGGTAGGTTATACACGGTCTCTCAATACTGCTAGGTAGTTTTTTATATCCTGATTGCCAGGTTTCCCTCCCCAAGGACATAAAACGCATGAGACACGTATTGGTTCTGTTCTACAAAATGCTGGTAAACCAAATTTCTCTAAGGAGTAGAGCAGGGCCTGATCCACTTCATTGGGAGGCTGCAGATAGCAATTTCAGAGCATATGAACTGTCAAAACTAGTTGAAATGGGAGAGATACGGGTATTTTCTTCCCTTAGGTCTCCTTTTTTAGTCAAAATCCCCTTTCCCCCCTAAAGGAAAATGTTGACCCGCTGGATTTCATTTCTTTTCACATCCCTCTCTTCTGCCGTTCAGGAGATCCGATAGCATCTCTGTATTTTATTCATTCCTTGTGCAAAGGGGGTATAGTACCACTAGCCACGCTGCTTGGATAAATAGCAAGGCTTCGCTGATTGTGTCTTAGTGATACTTTCTTTTTAGCTGTGTTTGACTTTTTCCAGTTTGTGGGCATGTCGATAACTTTCCGTGTAGGTGTGGACCACTTTGGGTTTCATCTGCCTACATAGCTTGCTGTAGCAGCTTATGGGATCTTGTCTTTCTTAGTCACCGCAGAAGCAAGTCGCAGACTGCCCGGCGTGCAGGGGCATGGGTCGAAAACCACAGCCTGAGCTTAAATAGGCTGTATTGAGAGAAACGGAGAAAGGGGAGTATTGCCCGAGTGCACGCGGGGAAGCGGCGGTCTCTGGGTGTGACACTGCCTGTGTTTGTACTCGTGTCACACTTTTAACAAAATCAACCCTGATTTATACGAAACTCAATTTCAGGCCTTAAAACACAGCCTAAGTGGCTGTAATTGTGCAAAACTTTGGGCAGACAAGTACGTGGGGTACTTTAAACCAAGGATTTGCTGAAAGGTTGCAGATTTTGAAAACGGCTGCAGGCAGAGAAGCGGCCGCGAAGGCGCGAGCGCCGCCCGCGTCTTACCCGCCGTCCCCTTTCCCACAGAGCAGCAGCGCTCGGGGATGGATCCGCTCCATCACAACGCTTGCTTTTGGCTGCATCTCTTAGGAAGGATATTTCCACTCTTCCCTCTGAGCTAATGCATTTTACCACAAGCTTTCCTTTCGAAAGTAAAGTTATCAGAAAAAGAGAATAAAACTTAATACGAAACAGAGCCCCGGAGCCCAGAGGAAGAGGGTAGAGGAGGACAGGGAGATGCGGCACCAGTGACTAAGTGGTGGCTGGAAAGCTTCTGTTTCAAGCTGGCTGCTGGGTGGAGAAACCCGGAGCTATCCCGACTCCCTCGCAGAGGTCGTTCTGGAAAATTTACAGCTCTGAGCTGATTGTTTGGCTTGGCACTATGGTCAGGATGCTGCCTTGTAAACTTAATAATAGCTGCCCTCTTTTTAATTTGTTTGACCTTGACTACAATAATTTATTATGTGCATTAGATCTTTTTTTTTTTTAAAAAAAAAACAAAACAAAACAGCACAACAACAAAGAATTTGGCTCCCCTTTCTTTCTTCCATGGTACTCTGGTTTTGAACTCCTTGGGTTTGATGGCGCACTGTGCTTCTGCAGTTGTGCGGGACGAGTTAAGAGGATAGCATTAGAAAGACATTTTCTTATAAAGGAGCTTCTCCAGGTTTGTGCTGTGGCGATTTGCTTTTCCCAGCATCTGTCTTTATGAGTATGGTTTATTCCTTTTTCCGGAAGAGCTGATTCGTATTTTCAAAAAACCTCATTGCAAACAAACGAAATACTCCAGAATAGCCCCAGTATTTTGTGTATCTGCTAATTCTTGTAGGTCTCAACTTCCCAGCAGAGGCCAGGACACAAAGAAAACAAGATCTCTTCTGGTTGTGTGATTTATTTATTTTTTTTAATGCTTAAAGTGAAAGCAATCTGCTGGCAGAGCCTACCTCGGTTTCTCTCTCCTGTCACTTGCAAATTTCCGCTTTGTTTGTTTGATAGATTCTCACAGAATATTGCATTTTCTGGACAAGCCCAGTGTTGGGTAAAATAATTAGACTTGTTTGAACGTCCTGATCCACAAGTCAAAATCGTCTTCTCTGTCTGTTGTAGAAGAGCACACGTTTCGCTGCGAGGACTGTGATGAACTTTTTCAGTCAAAGCTCGACCTGCGGCGGCACAAGAAGTACGGCTGCAACGCTGTCAGCTCCCTGTACGAGACCCTGAATGACGAGATCAAGCAGGAAGGTCTTGGAGATGGACAGGTCTATGAGTGCAAAGACTGTGAGAGGATGTTCCCCAATAAATACAGGTACCGGAAAATTGCCAGACCCCCCTCTGGCCTGCCCCTCTCCGTTACTCCTGCGCAGTCCTGTCTGATGATGGGAAACGTGGGACCAAGGTGGGAGCTGGGCGGCTCAGGACGGCTACGGGAGTGTACCTTTCCTTTCTCCATAGGGTTCGAGAAGGTCGTTTTTAGGCTCCTGCAGTGTCATTAGCTATTGGACAGCATTTTATTTCACCTTGATTTCATAGGCTGTGATGCTTTTCGTTACCCATTGGTAGAAGCACCCACAGATTATTGGCAACATAAAGTTTAAATGGTTGTTTTCTGAATTCCCTGTGACTTTTTCAGGGCTGTGACAGACAGGTTGATAGACCTGGTTAGTATCTTTGCAGCAGCTGCTCCCGTGTGATCTTGGTTCTGAGGGAAAACAGTGGTATTACCTTCTACCAATAGTTGCATGAAGACTTTTTTTATATGTAATTCTTGGGCATTTGAGATCAGTGGATATAAAGAGGCGTTGTTATACTAAGAACTCTTAACATGGTCACGAGCTCCTATTTGATCTTGCAGAAGCAATTAAAAAAATTCTATTCCAATCAAACTTTCTGTTTTAAATTTTTTTTTAAAGAAAATGTTCATTAAAAAATTTTGTGTTCACCAAGCATTTTTGTAATAGAAATGTGAAAAGGAAAAAAAGAAGATGGAATATTCTCCATCTCATATTTTTATTTGCAATAATTAATCAATTATTATTATAAGGCAATTCTAAACAAGAATTGAACTTTTTTTAAAAGGAAAAATTCTTTGTCCCAATAAGTTTTAACTGAAAATTTCCATCTTTCAAGCATAATATGGGATAGTAATCAAATGCAGCTTTAAAACAGAATCTTTGAGATTTCTGATTCACTTGCAATGTAAGACTCAAATGGTTAAATATTAGGAGCCAGTTTTAAAAAGTTGAGGCGTCTTTTTAATCATTTTTGGATTGTGTTTATTTGCATCCTGAGCCTTTAACTCCTGGGCTGTATTTTCAAGGTCTTCTCCGCAGCATAAGGACTAGGGTTTTACCCGTTTACCAGAGGCTGACGTTCTCACATACTCATTTCACTTGTCGTCTTAGATGAACAACCACCACGCGCAGCAAGATTTGTTATAAAATTGTGAGAACTTGCAATCCCCTGTCACATACTATATAAGTATAGCAAAAACATTGAGCTTAAAGCCAATATAAGGCCTGTTTCATTTCAGTTAAAAATTTAAAAAGATGATGTTCACCAGCATTAGTCATTTTGAACTTAATTATATTGTTACTTTCAGATCTTTCATCTAGGTGAGTAAGAAGAAAAAATATCTATTTTAAAAACTGTAGAGAAAGGTGAAACGTAAAGAACATTCCACTAGTTTATCTGTATTGACAAGAGCTTGGCTCTTGGCTGTGTGGTGCGTGTTTTAGAAGTTGGTAATAGATACTGTCTGCCAGTGATATCTGTATAGAGGTTCTGTTAGCACAGTTTGATGTCTTTATTCCTCACCTTGTGTTTCTACGTTGGCTACTTTTGATTAGGTACTAGGAGGCTGCAATTCTCTTGATTTTTTTACCTGACAAGAAAAGGAGAACTTCCTTTAAGTGTTTTAAATATTTATGATTTTTAGTAGAAATTCCAGTTCTTTTATCTCTCTAGCTGTGTTAGAAACATTCTGCTCTTTAGCTTCCAGCACTCTGTAGTTTTTATGTTAATTTAGGAAATACCCTTTTGAAATGTATATGTTGTCTTCTCTTGGTAGCATCTGGGTGTTTCCTGGCTCCCCTCCTGGGCTCCTCCACCCTGGGGTGGCCCTGTGTCCACTTTGCAGGGATTAAGAGAAGCAGAAAGATTTTAAGTCCCTTTTTCCCTTTAGCGATTACTTATCCCTGTGGGTAAGATGTTCAGAGTCGTCTGGTGAGGCTAATTCTGGGTATTCAATGATGTGGCTGAGTTAAGGTCCCAGTTTCCCTTGATTTCTTGGGAAAGTGGGTAAGACAGACCTTTTCTCAGTCTGAGACTTGACTCGCCTTGGGGCACATCTCCATCACAAGCGTTGCTGGCAGCGGAGCAGGGCTCCCGGCGCAAGCACTGCTTTTCAGTCTGGGTAGGTAAAAGGGACGAACAAATCACTTGTTCAAAGTCAGACCGAAAGCCTTTGGAAGGGCCAAGGACAGAATACCAATTTTACAAGCCCTGTCCTGATTTATTTTCAGGACCTTCTCCTATTTTGATTCTTCAGAATCGTCACTCCTAACCGTTACTTTACAGACCTTGTAATTAAGAAGCAAATGTGGCAGGACATTTACCTGTCATTGGTGTGCTCAACACAAACATCTCGAGCTTGAGGCAAAAGTCCAGTGTGTGCTAGCGGGGATTTCTGTTTTTTGAGCACCCCTAGGTGATGGTGAGGCCTTTTCAAGGTATTTCCAACTGAACTCAGGTTGAGATAGTCCAAGTCACTAGCCACAGACCTATACGCTTGGAAAATGTTTGGAGTTGTGATAGGGGCTCCCGGGCTCAGTGGCTGCATTGCCTTTTAGAGCATTGATTGCAAAGATTTGGGTTGGGAAGTTTTTAAGCAAATAATATGAAGTCGTTTTTTCGACAGGGGAAAGATAGAGTCAGCAACATCACCATTCAGTGTACTACACACTGACGGATTTAGTGGAGCTGGGAGAGAATGTCCACATCTTTCCCTCCCCCATCAATCTGCTGCATTTTATGTACTGAGAAAGCCACTAAAACACAGAATATATCCAGTCAGCGTACCTAGATGGTCTTATAATTTTTCAGAAGTTAATACAGATCAAATCAAGAGTGCCACTGGGGAACTGAAATTGAGCATTTAGCAGCTGACTAAATAAATAAATGTTTTGCTAATCCCAGTAGGTACTTGCCTCTAAACAGCATATTAGTTTGTCCATATTTGCTCTAAATAAACTCATAAATCACAGTTAACAGGAGCACATTTTTGTATATGTATGTGAAAGGTATATATTTCTTTGTATGTGTAAAAAATTTTGTAGTGTTAAGAACACCATTTCTTTAGCAAAATGAATATTGCTTCTTTAAAATTAGTGGATTGGCAGTTTATAAGGGGCATGTTCATGAATATTAACTATCTGACTTGAAGGAAGAGGAGGTTCTTCAAGGGAGTAGCAGGCTGGTGGCTGCTTAGATTCCTCTGTGGGTTGCAGTCCCATCAAGTGCACTCGTGATGGAGCCACCTTCTACAGGGTTACCCTTGTTCTTGTGCCAGCAAATGCCCTCAGGGCTCAAAGATTTCAATGCAGGTCAATTGTCAGAGCAATTAGTCTTTACAGTGGGAATTTCCAGTAACCCCGGTGTCAGGTCCATGCTGCTCCACCGCGGTGCAGGCAGGTGCCTGCTGGTGCCAGGGTGCCTGTCGTACAGTCCCCCTGGGCTGCAGGTCCCCGTGGGCGTCTGAAGAGAGTGAGAGCAGTATAGTCCTGAGGACGTGTCAAGGCTGAGTCGATTTCTAGGTTTCTAAAGCCCTCAGGCTCCGTGGAAATGCCCAGGAGTTATTTGCTGCAAAGTCGTCCTATAGCATTTAATGAAGACTGGCAGGATTTTCTAGGTTAGTTTTAATGTTCCTATAAAAAATATAGCTGTGCTTTAAAGTTCCACAGGAATGGTTTAATATCGATCTGTAGGGGATTTCAGGCAGTAGTAGATGTCACATAAGTTTGTCCTTCATCAGAATTCACAGTAAGGAGGAGCATTTGTAACTCCCATTAAACTACACTGAAGGCAGCAAAGGATGCAAATTTCCTCCTTTTGTTTCTGAGGACTGGCCTGAGAGGTGCAGGGTTTCCAGCCTGCTTAGTATGTTTTACAGCACTCGGTCTTCAACAGCATGGTTTCCCAGGCTCCATACCTGCCCCACTGCCACCGACAGTGCCTTCCCTTGACTGTCACACCTGGTTCGTGGCCCAGCAGAGCGCGGCGTGCTGATGCGCAGAGACAGCGCTTCGGCACGGGAGAGGGAGCACCCTCTGCATGTCTCTGAAAAGCCATCCCTGCTGTGGCCCGGTTCCAGCAGCCACTTCGGTTTGCCATCATCCTCCTGGTTTGGGAGAAGCTGCCAGTTGGCAGAAGTTGAAATTGCCGAGTTAAGTAATAAAAGATGTCTGACATTTAGAAGCGAAATGTGTTTGCACCTGATCGTGTTTCTTTCCAATGCTAAGTTGCTGTGTTCTGGGAAGCTGTGGGCTTTGTGCCCATGAAAACGGCAACGTGATAGTCTCAGCAGCAACAGCTAATATCTTGTCTTTCCCTGTGGGGATGCCATAGAAGTCTTGGTCACAAAGTGCTCATTTTTCCCTTCAGGAACCTGCAGGGTCAGGTCTGGTCTTACCCTCCTTTTCCTCCTTGTAAATGGACTCAGGTATTTAATAAGCAATATCATAAAATGCAGCAACGTTTTGAGGCAGAATAGGGCAGCTTCCATCTGTGAAATAAATGCCAAAAAAAGAAATGGTATTTGCGTGTCGCTGCCCCTCTCACGGTCGATGTGCCGCTCCTGTTCACAAAGGCTTTTGCAGCCGTGCTCTGCCGCAGCAGTTAGTCCTGGAAACCCCGTGGACCCCCCGGCCTCGCGGCCTGTTTCTCTGTCGCCATCTCTAATCACCTCTCTCGGTTTCAAACCTCCCTGTTGCGGGGCAGGAGTTCTGTAGCAGTATATGCCCGGTTCAGGTGGGCGCTCGGCGTTGGGCTCCGTTCGCTGCCGGCCCGGGCTGTGGGCCGCCGGCCGTGCGAGGTCAGCCTGTCTCTCTTTCCCAGCCTGGAGCAGCACATGGTAATCCACACCGAGGAGAGGGAGTACAAGTGCGACCAGTGTCCCAAGGCTTTCAACTGGAAATCCAACCTGATTCGTCACCAAATGTCTCATGACAGTGGGAAACGGTTTGAATGTGAAAACTGTGTTAAGGTACGGTGCAGGAGATGGTAACCGTGGGCAGCTTCGTCTGGGAGCGCTGGGACCTGGGGGAAGGGCTCCAGAGGACGGGCGACCCGTGCCGGCGCAGTTCGGCGGCCCGGCCGTGGTGTGGAGCCCGGCCTTGTACAAGGAGAGCCGCACGCCCAGCTGGCCCTGGCACGTCAGCTTGGGTGTGGAGCTCAGCCTTGCCCCCCGCAACTCGCCTTTGGCCTTTTCCCGGGTATTGGAGAGTCTGCCAGGGTGGCAGGCGAGCGTTGTGCAGGGCAGATGAGGGTGAGCAAACAGCTACTAAACTGTGAGCACCGCACTCGTTGGGGAGCGTGCCAGCAGCCTGGCAGGACACGGCTCAGCCCTGCTCGGTTCATTATCTGTTTGCAGCAGGAGGTGACTATCCTGCACTCCTAATGCCGGGAGCGGCGGTGACAAAAACCGGAAAAAGGGTGGCAGGCGAGCGTTGTGCAGGGCAGATGAGGGTGAGCAAACAGCTACTAAACTGTGAGCACCGCACTCGTTGGGGAGCGTGCCAGCAGCCTGGCAGGACACGGCTCAGCCCTGCTCGGTTCATTATCTGTTTGCAGCAGGAGGTGACTATCCTGCACTCCTAATGCCGGGAGCGGCGGTGACAAAAACCGGAAAAAATAGTCAAGCTTTTTACATATATGCTCTTCTCCCCACTCTTTGTTTCCCCTCCCTCAAGGCGTTTTCTCTTTCAGGTGTTTACCGACCCCAGCAACCTCCAGCGGCACATCCGTTCCCAGCACGTTGGCGCGCGGGCCCATGCCTGCCCGGACTGCGGCAAAACCTTTGCCACCTCGTCTGGCCTCAAACAACACAAGCACATTCACAGTACTGTCAAACCTTTCATATGTAAGTTGTCACGGCCATCACAGAGCTCTGGCTTTTGCTATAATTGCACGTATCCTGCGGGGGCCCCCCAGTACTAGCTGTCCCTCTGTGAGCAGCCGCTGTAATTTTATAGGTCAGAGCACAAGATGAAATTCCGCAGCGATTTTTTTTTTTTTTTTTTTTTTTTTTGCATGCTCCCTGTTTTTTCAGTAAACATTCATGGCAGTTTTTGACTTTCTTGACAAGTTAAAAGCTGAGTCTCTCAGCAGTCCTAGTGATGCCATTTTCTCATATCTTTTCTTTCTCTCTTCTTTTTTTCCTTAATAATTTTTGAATGTTCATGTTGGTGACATAAATAAATAGCTGACACAGCCTGATCGCAATGTTTTTCAGGGGTGCCTCAAATCCTGTAACTGTTGTAAAGAATTTGGAATAGTCACAGAGACGAGAAGAAGGTGTTTTTTTAATTTTAAAAAGAGTTTTTTCCTTCTTTTATTTACTGCATGTCTCATCTAGATAATGCTTGGAAGCCAAATAAATAGCAGATTAACTGTGTCCTTAGTGCTCTCTTTAGTGGAATATTTCCAAAAGGGCATTTTCCCTTGAGAGCCATTCATCTCATCTCTTGTCATTCTCAGGGTTGTATATTTTTTTAATTGACACAGCACCTATTGGATTTTGATAACTGTGCAGAAAAGTGGATTGTGTCACAACAAAGCTATAGAAACTTCAGGGACTACTTCCTGACACTCTTCAGAAAGCGTAGTTCAAGCGCAGAACGGGATCTGTGTTTGATTCCAGGCTTTGATGTTACGGTAGGGAAGCCACTGAACCCACTTCTGCCTTTTTTTCCCTATTGGTATAATGGGAACAGTATGCAAGAGTATCCTGGGAGACTCGTTTCATTAATGTGTTCGGAGATAATCAGATGGGTGTCAGTGGAGGAAGAAAAAATACTCTTATTGCTCATTTTGATGCAATCTTTCATTTGATGACGGGCACATGAAAGAGATAATTTGAATCTCATAGTATTGCTGCAGTGAGATGAATGATTTCTTCTCATAATCTCCTCACTCTCACCTCATAAGAATTAGGGAGTTGTCAGTCTAAATCAGCGTGTAAAACAACTTGAGACTGATTCTGCCTAGTTCAGATGTGCCAGGTGGAGTCACAAGCATGAATATGGAATCCATTAGCAACTTTAGGGGAGCCATGAGGCAGGATTCGCCGGCAAGTTTTTCTTTCCTTTTCAGTGGAAGAAAGCGGGGTGTGTGTGAGGTGTTTGTTTCTTTGTTTTTTACAATATTGTACCTGGCATTGAAAAAACCCACAAACCTGTAACTTTATAACTGCAGAACACAGAACAGCAAGAGAGGGCATTACATGCAGAGCTACTAAATCTGTAACTGGAGACTTAAACAAAAATTTTCCAGTTTTGCTTATTTTAGAATGATGATGTGATGCTATAATACCTATAGCACTTTTCTTTAGGGAATTTTGTGCAGCATCAGATATATCTAGCAACTCCTTCTGGGGTGGAAAATGTAAAAAAGGAACCTGATTCCCTTGGAAGACTTTGCTTTTGTTATCCTTAGTCTTCTCATAAAGTTTTGCCACATGGGAACGGTGTAACTTCTTTTTTGCGAAATTGCGAATGTATACAATGAAAGTAACACAAACACCACAAACACAGTGTTGAGCCAGTGAAAACTGACAGCAAGCGCACTCAGTTGTGATACAAATCTGCTTAAGCAGATTAGCCATTTATTGTAAACTTGTGTGTGTCTTCTAAACAACAATATAGCATCCCTTGGCACATGGCAAGGGAGCTGGTTAAAATTAGAAAGGGGTAATTTTGTTCTGGAAAGAAAAATATACAAACATCTTTTAAAGAAATCTACCCACACGTGACATTTCTTCAAATATTATTAGTAATTTGAGAGGGAGCTTACGGTGTCCTTACACGTGGAAGTATTTGCACCTACCTGTTCGTTTGGACACACACAGTCACTCCCACAGCCCTAACGATGCTGGCTTTGCATAGACAAGCAGGACAAGAAAAATACTCACCCATTCCAGAACCAAGGGTCAAGCAGTTAAAGTAGCATCAAACCCGAGGCAGGCAGCAGTGAAGTGGCTGTCCTGACTTGAGCTTGACAGCGCTCGGCGGGCAGCACCTCGCCTCCCTCTGAGACTCTGGTGCAAGGGCATCTCTTGCAATAGCAAAGCGCTGGAACAGTCCGGAAAGGCAGAACTGGTTTGTGGGACTTGTGTGTTATGTGGATGCTGACATATCCTTCTGCTTAAATTTCTATAGAAACAGAGATTGTTGTATCTAATAGACCGTTAGCTTTATGGAAAACAAATTGAGAAGTGTTTCCTTTAGGTATTTTTTAAGAAAACATTTTAAAATGAAGTAAAAAACTAAATAAACCCCTTCTTTGGAAGTTAAGGTAGCTGAAATAATACATGCAACAGCCATAAAACTGTATGTATCCAGTAATAGTAGTTCAGAAGAACTGACACAAGTTTTTAAGGTGAGATTGCCAAAAACTAGGGATGGCTTTAGCATACTAATTTGAAAAAGCTGTTACTCAAACATTGAAACTCTTCTGATGCCTTTCTAGTTCTCCTTCTGTTTGTGTGTCCTTTGCAG
This sequence comes from Fulmarus glacialis, assembly GCF_000690835.1. Classification (NCBI taxonomy): domain Eukaryota; kingdom Metazoa; phylum Chordata; class Aves; order Procellariiformes; family Procellariidae; genus Fulmarus; species Fulmarus glacialis. The sequence goes on from NW_009232916.1 coordinate 17,660, forward strand.
CTCCTTGCTCTATCTAAGCCCAAATCAGAAATGCTGAAATACTCTGAGGAAAGACTGTTCATATTAAACTTCTAGTGTGATCAGAAACCAGACACAGCATACCCTTCAGTGACAGTCCACCGAACTTTGGGATGCTCATTTGAACTGAAATCTCAAATTTGTTAAATTTTAATAATCTTTGCTTTGAATTTCCATAGAAAGGCCTTCCGCTTATGTTTTCAGAGCTGCTGGTGAAATACGCTCCTGACAGTCATTTGATATTCAAGCACTGATGTAAATCCTAAAGATTTAGAAAAAAATACAGGGAAAGTCACACTTGCGCGTACCTACCAGTAGAAGTTGGGAGGGAGGAAGGAAGGAAGGGCCACTTCATCACTGCGTTGGAGGAGGGGGTGTCAGAAGAATTTGGATTCGGGTCCTTGCCTGCCCAACTCCAAACAATATACTTTCCCTCGCTTTGTCTCAGTTTCCATGTTTACAAAATGGTGATAACAGCAGTTGTCCTGTGAAAGAAGTGTGTTAATTCACTAAGAAGTAGAATTTATTCCTATGTTGAAAGAGGCATTAGATAATAAAAAGTTACAGTGTTTTGATATATAGAAAAGTTTGGGTGGGATTTTTTTCTTACTTTGCCCTGTTCCTTCCACACCAGCAAAGTCGGCAGGTGAAAGAGATCATAAAAATTCACATTTTGAAAGCTCTGTATTTACCGGTCATTAAAGAAGACGCTGATGTAGCGTTAACTGAGCATTGCTAGGGTGTCTTACTAATTTAACGAATACAAGATCTCGCCCAGTTCTAGCTGAACTGAGGCCTGGCTGGCAAAGTATTTACAGAACATCCCTATGGAGTGGTTACTTACTATTAATGGCATTAAAGAAAGGGTAGGTTTGATTAAATGAGGGAAAGTTCTTCTCCCTTCAGCACTTCCTGCCATGCCAGGACTAAGGGAAGGCAGACTAGCTAATATAAATAGATATTACCATTAAAACACATCATTCTCTGTATTGAAAATTCAAAAAAAATGTTTGAGCAGGAGTAGCACATCCCCTCAGGTTTCTGTAGAGAGTCGCTTGTTGGGAGATTCTCTAGGAAGGAGGTTTATTGAAAGGGAGATGTGTTACTGTTTCTGGGACGGTAGCCCCTGTGAGTCTGGCCGTGCCAGCGGGGCGATGGCTGGGGTTCCGAGGAAGCCTTGCTTTCTGTCAGCTGCTCCTGGGCTCTTCAGCCTGCTCCCCCTCGCGCCTCTTCCAGCCGCCTTGGCCAGGATTCCCAGGGCTGCCTCTTCCTTTTCTAAATGTAGCCAAGATCGCAGCCCGGTGAGGCTGAGTCCTGTACAAACGTTTAAAGAGGGAGAAAGCTTTTCCCACATGCTTGCGAACTAAAGAGACCAGGTGGACTCAGGAGCTCGATTTTGTACAGGGAGAGCTGAAGCACAAAGAAACTAAACGGTGTGCCGGGAGTTACGTGGGAAGCCTTAGCAGGAGAAACGTGG